>NC_081181.1:35896701-36121695 GCF_029867415.1 Vicia villosa
GTTAGGATGGTTAGTTTACATGGAAATTGATTGCATATAAGAAAACGAAAGTCAAGTGCATATGTACATGAAGAACACTATGCTCACTATACGACTCTCATGGGACTATGTTAGGAGTTCAATCTTACTCTATATGATTTGAGAAGATGATTGGAAAGCTTTGTTTGTATTAATATTGCTTGGAATATAGAATTTGAAAATTACAAAGTGTATGTATTTTTTGGAGAATTTTATGATAATGATAGCTATGCTCTTGCCCTCAATTCGTGTCTCTCTTGTTGCTGAAGTATGCTACTCCTTTTATAGCCAAAAGGCTGCTTGGAAGTGAAGCAAGAAGCTATAGTTGTCTTTGTTGAAAGTTTGGTTCTTTAATATTAAAAAACTTTGAATTTTTGACCAAGCCTTGACTCCATTCAATGCTCTTGTCTTGGGCATCAATCTTCTGCAGAAAATTGAAGATTTTGGAGGTGAGTCATACTTGGAGACCAAGTCACCAATTATCCATGCAATTTTCTTTTGATTTTAATCTTAAAATAAGATAAAATCATGTCAAAAATGGATAATATAGATGTGGGCTTTGTCTTGGTCGTGGGAGGCCCATAGTATCATGGCAAAGATGTTTGGACCATAAAAACTTGGCATCTTTTGGAAAAAAAAACATTTTTGAGCAATGTTGATTTCATGCATTTTCCCAAAATTTAGCCAACTTCAACAAGGTGTAAATCCTTCAATTTTTGTCATATGAAGGAGATCTTGCACTTTTTGGAAACCTCAAAGAGTCCTCTAACCAATGTCTTTGGTCTCATATCAAAATGATTTTTGGTTCTCCTTGTGTGTCCATTTGAAAAAAGTGTCTTTTTGTTGACTTTGAAAATGACCTGTAATGTCTTTGGCCATATTTTTCAAATGGTGAATGCTATGACCATGGGATCAATTGCATTTGAAAGATAATTGAATTTCCTTCAAAATGAGCTTATGGTTGACATTTTTTGGATGAAGGATGAGAGAGTTATGATCAGTCAAAGTTGAGTTGACTTTTCAGGCAAAAACCCTAATTTTGAATCTTAGGGTTTTGTTGATTTTTGATCTTTCCTTGATGAATTGTGATCATCCAATGATCAAATGTTGAATCCTTTGACAAAATATGGACTTTGACAAAAAATTTCATTTTTGACTGTCAGTTGACTTTTTGGTCAAACGGGTCGTCTGTTGACTGTTTGAGCTGCTGACGGTGCGTCTGAGTGAATTGAAGTTTGAAAATTTGTATGATGGTACTTTGAGATGTATGGATGTATATGAAATCCATTTGAGCTCTCAAAACTTGTTGCTCCTGTTAAAACAAGAAAAACCCTGATTAGGGACTGTCTGTATAGGAGGCAGTTAAGCGTACCTGATTTTTGTGCAGTGTTGAGTTTCTGCTAATCATGTGATATTCAGAAGACTTCTAACACAAAAATCTTGGAAATTTGAATTGTGAATGATTGATTTGATTGATTGTACAAATCACTGTGAATTGTACTGTCTGCAGTTTGTCTGTCAACCGACTGTTCGTGTACTGAAGCAGCAGTTAAAGTGAAAAAGTCAACTGTCAAAGTTAATTTTCTTTTCTTTTTTTTTTTTTTGTTGTTATTTTTGTCTTTGTTTTGTGTGAAGCATGAAAATTTATTTACATGACTTGTTAGAAAACAGAAACATAATAAATAACTGATATTTACGGTATGCGGGCAAAATTACCGATAATAACCTGAAAATTGTTAAATGCACAGAAATAGAAATATTTGACTGGCAGAAACACACAAAATATTATCTTAGTAATTAAGCAATATTATGACAAATAGCACAACATTTAATACTGACAGTACAAATATCACATACTATATTGAACAGTACGACGAATAAACGGTACATTTAAGAAATAAGAAATACGGCAAATTTTAAGAATGACGATTAATGACCCATGCTATGAACAATAACATGTAGATGATTGGGAGCATAACCATTGCAGGTCCACACTCCTCAGGACTGTGCAGGCAGAAGAAAGTTGCGATCACCGTAGCAATGGTGATGACTGTAAGAAACAGTGTCTCTATCCATTTTGCCATTCTTGCTAGGAAAGAAGAAAGAAAATGGATGATGAAGTAGAAATTTGAAAGATGATTTAGAATTTGATGTGAGATTTGTGAAAAGGATGAGAGGTATTTATAGAATGGAAAGATGATAGAGACGTTGGGGAATGATGTGATTCCGTACAAAAGGAAATTTGAGTGGAAGTGAGATTTGAAAGAAAGTGTAAGGTATTGTTGGGAAAAGAGAGATGGATAGAATAAAGTTGAGATTTGAATTTGAAAGGATAGATTTGAAAAGATTTTGAAAATAATGGAATATAGTACAAAAGTTAGTGGGAAAACAAAAACAATTGTTACCAGTACAGTGTGAGTTTCCTGCTTTTGCGCCTGCAAAAAGATTTAACCCTGCATGAACTGTGTTAGTACTATTTATCTGTAAAATAAATAAATAGTATTTGTGAAGTAATGAACAGTATTTGGCGTTTGCGTAAGAATAAATTCCACTGTAAGCCAAGTTACTGTGTAAGAAAAATTCTGAAAACCAAGTTCTTCATATGTCAGGATATTTTGAAAAAATCCATGTTTATATGAGACTCTTAATTTTCATATTGAAACTTTCCTGAAAAAAGAAGTGGGCAAATTTTGGGGTATAACAGTTGCCCCTATTCAATCTTCTTAAACCTGAAGAGATTGTCTGAAATCTGAGGGTAGAAGATGATTGAATAAATAGATGCCCTGAAAATTTGCACTTACCTTGATCAGCAGAGATGTTGGAAGTTGCATTTGAATGTTGTCTGTGAAATGTTGTTGGCAGATTGAAACATTACCTGAGATGGGCTTTCGGATGCCACCTGGACAATGTGTTGATGGTTTGTTCATCAGAATGAATCTGTTGATTATATCTTGATGAAGGATTTGAAAGTTGATCATTGTGGAACCGTTTGAGGTATCACTTTAGATCTGCAATGTTAGATCGTTCTGGAACCGTCTGAGGTTTCGCCTTAGATCTGAAATGCTAGATCGTTCTGGAACCGTCGGAGGTATCGCCTTAGATCTGAAATGCTAGATCGTTCTGGAACCGTCTGAGGTATCGCCTTAGACTAGCAATGTTAGATGATAAATGAGTTGAGAATGAGAGTTCTTCAGAGTGAATCTTTGGTTTGATTGTATCTGAAAGGACTGCTTGTCTGAATAAGATTCAGGATGAACACTGCATGTGAGTGAGAACATCTTTGCTGAAGACATCTGTCTACCTGAAAAATCAAGTTAATAATATGCGATGTCTATGATGCATGTATGATATGAGATCCTCGAGCTAGAGGAGAAATATGCAAGTTATGTTGTGTATGAATATGCGTATGATGCATGATTGTGAATGTGAATATGAGTGTGAATGTGATGCATGGTTTATGCAGCTTAGAGCGTGTCAAGCTCCTGATTGGGAAAATAAATCCCAGCTTAGTCGTCAAGAAATGAAGGCATTGTGATTGGGAAAATAAATCCCTGCTAGCCATTTGGAAGTGAAGGCATCGTGGTTGTTGATGATCTTCTGTCTCGCTTGAGTACCCTGGGTTGGGGAAATTCTTTGAGAACCAGGATGTTCTATTGAAGGATCTTTGATTACTGCTCGGGGATGAACAGTAGTTTTGAGAGTTCGGACTGTGACGCCCTTTGGAGTGGGAATGAGGAAGATGCATAATCCTCCGATGCACTATCTGACCAAGTTTGGGTGCGGAGATCACACCTTCTGAAGACAGTAATCTGGAACAACCCTGCTGGGGAATAAGACTTCTTTCGAAAGAAAAATCTTTTTGAGGGATTTGTTGAGGAATGTGTCTCCATTGGGGAAACTTCCTTCTGATGCTGGTTTAGGATAATGTCCAAATAATTGGGACATGTCCGGAATGCTATTCCTGTTTTTCCTGGTAAACATCAATCATATTCAAATGCATATGTTCATTCAAAATATCATTGGGATGCTCGCGTATTCAAAACAGAAAAAATGAAAATGTTAGTTATAAGCTGCATTGATTTTTGAAAAGGTGCCGTGATAGGCGGATTAGTATAGGGAGACAACAATCCTAGAAGTAGGAAATTGTCAGAAAGTTTTGAAAAGTATTTATGAAAAGAAATAGCTATGTGAGAACGATCCAGTCAAGTTTCAATTCTGCTATTGCCAATCTGTCTTCGAGCATCTCATCCCTCACTTGTTGGAAGAAAGTGATTGGACTGATCGGTGTCTTTGAGGTGTTGAACCTTGTCGGTGAGTAGGCAGCTGAGCGGGACATAGTTGTATGCTTTATTCCCTAATTTTTGCCTAGGCTGCCCTTTCAGGTTTTCAGCCTACCGGGATTGTATTTGTTTTGTCTCTAATTTTTGCCTGGATCGCCCTTTCGGGTTTTCAATCCACCGAGACGCTCATTTTTGCCTAAGTTGCCCTTTCAGGTTTTCAACTTAGCGAGCTGTATTTTTTTTTTTTTAAGCAAAGTACTTTTTGACTATGTCCGCATTCACAGGGTGTGGGAAATCCTCGCCATCCATGGTGGTAAGCAACATGGCACCGCCGGAGAATATTTTCTTGATTATGAATGGTCCCTCGTAGGTGGGGGTCCATTTGCCTCTGGGATCACCTTGTGGTAAGATGATGCGTTTGATAACCAAGCCACCAGTTTGGTATGCTTGACTTTTGACTTTCTTGTTGAATGCTTTGATCATGCGCTTTTGGTATAGCTGGCCATGACAGATAGCTGCAAGTCTTTTCTCATCGATCAAGTGTATTTGGTCGAATCGAGTTTGAATCCAATCGTCTTCGTCTAGATCGGCTTCTTTCATGATCCTTAAGGAAGGAATCTGGATTTCGATTGGGAGAACTGCTTCCATACCGTAGACTAACGAGAATGGAGTTGCCCCTGTTGAAGTACGCGCAGATGTGCGATAACCATGAAGAGCAAAAGGTAACATCTCATGCCAGTCTTTGTAGGTTACTGTCATCTTTTGTATGATTTTCTTGATGTTTTTGTTGGCGGCTTCGACAGCGCCGTTCATCTTTGGTCGATATGGAGAAGAATTATGATGTTTGATCTGGAACTGCGTGCAGAGTTCAGTAATCATTTTGTTGTTTAGATTCGTGCCATTGTCAGTGATGATCCTTTCGGGGATGCCGTACCGACAAATGAGATTGTGCTTGATAAACCTGGCTACCACATTCTTGGTGACAGAAGCATATGAAGCTGCCTCTACCCACTTTGTGAAGTAGTCAATAGCGACCAGGATAAAGCGATGTCCGTTGGAAGCAGTAGGTTTGATTTCTCCAATCATATCAATACCCCACATTGCGAAAGGCCAAGGAGCCGTCAGAACGTTTAATGGAACTGGAGGTACATGCACTTTGTCGGCATATATCTGGCATTTGTGACAAGTTTTGGAATGATGATGGCAATCTGTCTCCATGGTAGACCAGTAGTAACCTGCTCTCAAGATCTTTTTAGCCATTGTATGTCCGTTGGAATGAGTACCGAAGGTACCATTGTGTATGTCTTCCATGATTTGTTCTGCTTCCTTCTTGTTTACGCAACGAAGTAAAGTCGAGTCATGGTTGCGCTTGTACAAAGTTCCATTGCTTAGGAAGAATTTGGAGGCAAATCTCCTTAGAAACTTTCTGTCGTTAATAGATGCCCCTTCAGGGTACTCCTGGGTTTCGAGATACCTTTGTATTTCATGGAACCATGATTTGTCTTCCATTTGTTTGGTATCGATCTCATTGCAATAGGCTGGTTCGTCTTGCCTGTAAATGGTGATCATAGGAGCTTCGTCGTCCCAATTGACTTTGAACATGGATGACATGGTAGCTAAGGCATCAGCTAGTTGATTTTCTTCGCGTGGGATGTGTTCGAAAGTGATCTCCTCGAAGTAAGGAATCAAACTCAACACATGTTCTTTGTATGGAATTAGATTTGGGTGCTTTGTGTCCCATTCCCCTTTGACTTGGTAGATTACCAAGGCCGAGTCTCCGTAGACTTCAAGGAATTTGATTTTTAGATCAATTGCAGCTTTGAGACCCAGAATGCATGCTTCGTATTCGGCTATATTGTTGGTGCAATTGAAACACAATCTGGCGGTGAAGGGTGTATGACCTCCTGTGGGGGAAATGATCACAGCTCCGATGCCATTGCCGAGCGCATTAGAAGCTCCGTCAAAAACCATAGTCCATCGGGATCCTGGTTGTTTGTAGTCATTGACTAGCATAATGTCTTCGTCTGGGAAGTCAAAGTTCAATGCCTGATAATCATCTACTGCTTGATGAGCTAAATGATCAGCTACCACACTTCCTTTGATTGCTTTTTGCGAAGTGTATTGAATGTCATATTCTGTTAGGATCATTTGCCATCTTGCAATCCTTCCAGAGAGAGCAGGTTTTTCGAACACGTATTTGATTGGATCCATCTTGGAGATCAGGAAAGTGGTGTGATTTAGCATATACTGTCTTAGTCGGCGAGCCGCCCATGCTAAGGCACAGCAAGTTTTTTCGAGTAGTGAGTATCTTGTTTCACAATCGGTAAACTTTTTGCTAAGATAGTAGATTGCGTGCTCCTTTCGACCGGAATCGTCATGTTGTCCGAGTACACACCCCATTGAATCTTCTAACACAGTTAGGTACATTATCAGAGGTCTGCCTTCCACAGGAGGTAACAAGATTGGCGGTTTTTGAAGGTATTCTTTGATTTTATCAAAGGCTAACTGGCATTTGTCATTCCATCTTTCCACTTGATCTTTCTTCAGTAATTTGAAGATTGGCACACAAGTAGGAGTCATATGGGCAATGAATCTGGCTATGTAGTTTAGACGTCCCAAGAATCCTCTGACTTGTTTCTCGGTACGGGGTATAGGCATTTCTTGAATGGCTTTGACCTTGGCAGGATCAACCTCAATACCTTTACTGCTGACGATGAAACCTAAGAGTTTACCGGATCTTACTCCAAAGGTACACTTGTTCGGGTTCAGTCGCAATCTGTATTTCTTGAGTCTGTCAAACAGCTTGTGTAAATGACTCAAATGTTCTTCTTCGGTGTTGGATTTTGCGATCATGTCATCGACATACACCTCTATTTCCTGATGAATCATATCATGAAATAGTGTTACCATTGCTCGTTGGTAGGTAGCTCCAGCATTTTTTAGACCAAAGGGCATTACTTTGTAACAAAAGGTTCCCCAGGGAGTTGTGAAGGTTGTTTTTTCCATGTCTTCGGGTGCCATCTTGATTTGATTGTACCCTGAGAATCCGTCCATAAAGGAGAATACCTTGCATTGTGCGGTATTGTCAACTAGTACATCGATGTGCGGTAAAGGGAAATCATCTTTAGGGCTTGCCCGGTTCAGATCTCTGTAGTCTACACACATTCTGACTTTCCCGTCTTTTTTGGGTACAGGCACGATGTTAGCTATCCAAGGAGGATAACTTACAACTTTTAGGAATCCGGCATTGAATTGTTTTTCAACCTCGTCTTTGATCTTTTTTGACATATCAGGCTTACTCCTTCGCAGTCTCTGTTTGACCGGAGTGCTTCCTTCTTTGATTGGCAGGCGATGAACTACAATGTCCGTGTCAAGGCCAGGCATATCTTGATAAGACCAGGCGAATATCTCGGCGTAGTCTTGCAACAATTGAATCAGTCTTTGCTTGACACTGTTTTCTAAGTCAGCCCCAATTCTGACCTCTTTCTTTTCTTCGTCACTGCCCAAGTTGATGACCTCAATCGGCTCCTCATGAGGCTGTATGGCTTTTTCTTCTTGTTCTAGAAGTCTTGCAATTTCTCTTGGCACTTCACAATCTTCCTCACTTTCGTCCTCAGTTTGGTAGATCGGATTTTCAAAGTCATGACGGGCAATAGCAGAGTCGTTATTGACTGGATCCAGCGTGTATGTGAATCTGCATGGTAGATATGTGAGTGTGTATGAAGAGAAAAACATAGCTATTTGAAAGCGAATAAAGAAAGAAAAAGGATCACAAAATTTTGAACATGCAAGCATCCCATGATTTTATTGAATGCACATAATCATGATATGACAAACCCTTTTTATAGAAGGACCGTTGTGCTAAGGCACACGGCTTTCAAGCTCATGGTTCGATTGTTCAGGAACCACTTTTATCTTTGCACAATATACACAAAGAAAACAGGAAATGGCATTTACTCCTGATCAAAGGAGATCACATCCTCTGCTTTCCAGTTGTTCAATCCACCGTTGTTAGCAGGGAGCACCCAGCTGTTCCAGTTGCAGTTGTTCTTTTCGTCTTCCGTAGCATTGATTCCGCTAGTGGGAAAATGCGTAGGTAATTCCTCAGGATAAGTTGGATGATTTGTTGGATATGAGAATCCAGGTGGAGGTCCCTCTATTGGCTGAGCGAGATGCTCGATAAGGCCGTCCCATGCAGTAGGAATGATGTTTTGAATAGAGACTTGTGCATCCTGATAAGGAGTGTACTGTGACAGAAAATAACCTTCGTTGTTTGGCATCTTCCTGGCTTCTTCAAGAGCGAAGTTGTCGTCGTACTGTTCGTCCCATCCAGTCGGGACAATGTCTTTGATGGGAGTTGAAAAGCTCGGAGGAGCGGAATATTTCACCATATAGTCGTATTTTCCGCTGGGTTCTCCTAGCGTGTCCCATACTTCTTTGGGTGGATTTTGATATTGCTGAGTGACGGGACTTGTGATACTTCCGTCATTTTGATTACTCTCTTCTGTTGGAGTAAGATCTTCCAGAGCAATGTAAGAATTCTGAGGTGTGATATACTGGTAGTTGTAACCGTCATTTGGTCCTCCCACAGCATCCCACATTCCCATGGTAATGGGTGGAATTTCGTCTGGATATGGCTGAATGATGTGGTTCAAGTATGTCCCTTCATCATCAATGGCGTTTACTTCTTGGCTGGCGAAGTGTGATATTAACCCTTCAGAGCGAGGATTTTGATCATTCTTTTGATTTTCACCATTATAGCCCAGACCTAGCTTGTCGGACTTGTAGGGTATATCAGGGAGTTGTCCCCATACTGTGCGATCACCCTGTTCAATCATGGCTTTGGCATCTTTGAGAGAAGCCATAGTTGTAGCTGGAGTAGCAGGAATATGCTTGGTGGTAGAGATATCTGGAGATACAACCTCAAAAGCTTGATACGGAGTTTCGATGGATTCGCCCTCCATCTCAACATACTTGTCGTTGCTCAAGTGACTGACCATATATTCTTCTTCGCCATAGACTGTGACAACCTTTCCTTTTACTGGGTATTTTAACTTCTGATGCAGGGTAGAAGTTACAGCGTTTGCCCCATGTATCCAAGGGCGTCCTAGTAAACAGGAGTATGTTGGAAGAACGTCTATTACGGAAAAGATAACATCGAAAGTTTGAGAGCCCACTCTGATTGGGAGCTTAACTTCTCCGTACACCGTTCTTGTTGACCCATCGAAGGCTCTTACAACCACATCACTTAGTTGTAGCACAACTCCTTTGAAGTCAAGTTTTTCCAGTATTACCTTTGGTAACACGTTTAGAGAGGAACCATTGTCTATTAGCACATGAGACAGAGTGGTGCCGTTGCATTCGATAGAGATGTGCAGGGCCTTGTTGTGATTTCTTCCAGCAGGAGTTAGATCCACATCAGAGAAACCAAGACCATTGGGCACTGTAAGACTGGCGACACAATTCTCAAATTGGTCGATTGGGATTTCTTGAGGCACATGCGCAGCTTGAAGGAACTTCATTAGAGCTTTAGCATGAGCTTCTGAATATTTTAGCAGAGATAACATTGAGATTTTTGAAGCAGTATGCCCCAGTTGTTCGACAATATTGTAATCACTTTTGCAGATGATTTTCAATATTTCGTCCATCTCTTGCTTTGATGGATCCTCAGCAGTGATCTCTACCGGATTTTGAACTGGTTCGATCAGTGGCTCTTTGCCTCGAGTGTTGATATCTGGAATAGGAATTGGAACCTGGATTGGACTAGCAGCAATATTTGGAGAAATTTCTGGTGAAAAGATTCTTCCACTTCTCGTGATCTTGCTAGTGCCTGCAATGTTACTTACAGCTGAAGTAGTTAGTGTTGCGTCCTCTTTAGTCGAGGGATCCTGCTTAACTCCATGAATGTAAACATTAGTGTCATATCCCCATGGGACAGCTTTGTCTGAGGAGTATGGAAATGGAGTTGGTCTAGCAATGACTACTGATGCCACTTTGAGTGTAGCAGAAAGTTTGAATGGAGCCTTGGTAGAGATTTTGAATGGTAAGCTGGAGATCACTGAGACGTCTTCCATTCTTATCCCGTTGGCAAAGACTTTGCCCAACATGTCCATAGAAGGGAGCCTCTCAATCATAATGATACGGCGATCCATGTGTTTTTGAATTCCCATCTTTAGATTTTCACAACCATTGGGTTGGCGTGAGCAATAAAAGCAGTCGGGATCACAACCTGGAAAGTAACCAGCTTGGATGAACTTTCTTTTGACTTCGAGGAGTGGAATTGATACTTCGTTCACATCATAAATGTAAACTGTGTCTATGATAGCATTAACAGTTTTGTCATGCTTTGGCATAGGTGCTGTGATGACATTTGGAGTTTCTGGAGGATCGAACTCAATTTCTCCAGCATCTATCATGTCTTGGATTTTATTTTTCAGGGCCCAGCAGTGATCTGCGTCATGTCCTGGACAGTTCGAATGATAGGCACATGTTGCATCAGGGCGATAATTCAGAGAAGAAGTATTGACATTCTTCGGAGGACCCCTTAATGTGATCAGATCCGCTTTAAGCAAGTGCTGCAATGCCTGAGAGATTGGCATGTTGATTTTGGTGAAAGTTCTTCTTGGTGCATCTGGTCGATGCGTATATTTTGGCTGTTGATCTTTTTGAGGTGCAGATGCGGAGATCATAACTGCCCCTACAGATTGATGCTGATCACTTTTGTGACTTGTCTGAATTTGCGCTGTATTGACCTCATTTCTGATGGGCCTTTTTGTAGTACCAGAGGAGGATCCTACTTGAATTTTTCCATTTCGAATGCCACTTTCGACACGTTCTCCGGTCAGTATTAGGTCAGTGAAACCTGATGATGAACTTCCCAGCAAATGGCTATAGAATGGGCCAGTTAAAGTGCCCATGAACATGTCGACTAGTTCGCGATCAGATAAGGGTGGTTGAACCCTTCCAGCCATATCTCTCCACTTTTGTGCATACTCTTTGAAACTTTCTTTTGGTCCCATAGACATGCCTCGCAATTGAGTACGAGTGGGTGTAAGATCAGCATTGTATTGGTACTGTTTGTAAAAAGCAGCAGCTAATTCTTCCCAAGTATGAACCTTGGTATTTTCTAGCTGGTAGTACCATTCGAGTTGTGTACCTGACAGACTTTCTTGGAAAAAGTGAATCCACAATTTGTTATCTGTTGTATGAGGTTGTATCTTCCTCACATAAGATCTCAAATGTAGTTTTGGACAAGAAACTCCATCATACTTTGCAAAGGTTGGAACTTTGAATTTTGGAGGGATGACAACATCCGACACGAGTCCCAGATTATTGAAATCTAAGCCAGGTATTTTTTGTATTTCCATAGCTTTCATACGATCCTCCAACTGTTGGTATTTGTCATCATCCTGTTCGTCTCCAGAATGATCTTCTTCTTCATTTGAAGAGAGAGAGGGTTTAGCAGAACCCTGGTTGCTTTGATTATCTTCTTGTTCACCATCACCGACTATTTCAGGGATTGGTGGCTTTTTGATCTTTTTGACAGGGATCTTGATCTTCCTTCTCAGGTAACTCAAGCCTGCAGATTCTTTGGGCTTCTTCTTCTTCTTGAGTATCAGGGCTTTCAGCTCTTGTTGCCCCTTTGCCAGTTCCAGAATTGCCACTTGAACTTGGGCATTCTGTACTTCGAGATTCTTGATGCTTGCCTCAGATTCCATCTCTTCTGACTGAAATAAACAGCGAAGAGATGAGAAACCCGTCATGAGAACCTGTTATGAAATGTGTATGACTGGATGCCATGTATGCAATGTGTATGCAATGTATATGAATGCAATGTATGAAATGCAATGTATGAAATGCAATGTGAATGCAATGCATGTGAATGCATGTGTGCAATGTTTTCAAGGATCATAGAGTCTAGATTTGTTAAAGAAGCAACAAACGTTAGTTAATCAATTTATTCTTTTTTCTTTGCCTCATTTGGGCTTACAAGACAGAAAATAAAATAAATGATCTTTCAGGTCTCCCGTGGGCGCTTTTTCTTTGTCCCCAGGAATGCGTTGATTCTTTGTTCTTCTTGAAGCTGTCTGGTGAGCTCGAATAGCCTTCTCTCATAGTCCTGACAGTGTTCTTTGAAGGTGTCTCTTTCCTCTTTGAGTTGAACCCAGGATTTTTGCAACTCTTCCAAGTCAGTTGGCATATCCGGGTGTAGAATAACTTGAGGTTCGTAACCTTCGACTTCTGATTCGATAGTCACAGGTAGAACAGCGGGATAGGGCATCATGAGTTTTTGAGCATGAGTACGCACCCATCTGAGGTAAAGTTCCATAGGAATAGAATTCCATTGCCCCAGAGTTTTGCTTTCTATTCTATAGACACTGTCCCAAGCCTGTATGAATCTTCGTCGGTGTCTGTGAGAATCATTCTCGTAATCAAACACAATGCCACGGATAATCATGTCATGAGGACCGTTGCTTCTTGCATATCCGAATTGGCGTAGAGCTAGAGAGGGATTGTAAGTGATACCTCCTTTAATGCCAAGGAGTGGCACATTAGGGTATTCTCCACAATGATCAATGATAGTAATGTCTCTTTGAAAGAAGTTGTTCCATCGGATATCTGAATGAGATAAAGACATGATTCTGTAAGACCATTGTGCTCTTTGTTCATTTCTCAGTACTGATCGGGGAAGATGACATGTAAACCACCTAGCCAGCAGTGGTATACAGCACATGAGAGTTCCTCGCTTCTTCGTGGTACGAGTGTGTAGAGAGTGTAGGATGTCTCCCAGCAATGTTGGTACCGGGTTGCGAATTAGGAAAAGGTTGATGATGTGTACACTTATGAACTGGTCGGAATTAGGGAACAAAACCAACCCATAGATCAAAAGAGCCATAACTTCTTCAAAAGCTGGATAACTTTTGTTTTCTAGCAGTAGTCGAGCCTTTTCCAGTAAGAATTTGGCAAGCAAACCCTCAACTCCACTCTTTGTTTCCCAATTGGATTTGATTTCTGACTTTTGCAGATGTAAAGCAGCAGCAATGACTTCAGGTTTTGGTTTTCTTTCTAAACCAGTGAAAGGTAATTGATCTCGGATTGGTAATCCAATTAATTCAGAGAATTCTTCCAAAGTGGGTACCAACTGGTAATCAGGAAATGTGAAGCAATGATGTTCAGGGTCGAAGAACTGGAACAGGACCCGTATCATGTCTTCTTCAAACTTTGAGGTAACCAAATGGAGTAGGTGACCATGCTTTTCAGTGAATTGAGCATTCCTGGGGAATTCTGCTACCAAGACTTTGAGTTCAGATGGCACCGTTGAGATATTGATTCGGATGTAATCTCTGGTGGCGGGAGCCATTACCTGCAAAAACAAAAGTAAACTCTTTGATCCTTGAAATGTGTAGTGAAAAATGATGTGTTTATGATGCAAACATGTGGCACACAAAAACAAATCAAACAATAGCCTTAGGTTTAAAGGCTTGCATGAGGTTGATAGGTGATACCCTCCCCTCTGAAGTTGAGTTGGTTGAAAACCTGTCCTAGAATAGTATTCGGGTTCTATGATCCTTGGAGACAACATCTCAATACGGCGCTCGGACGGCCGATCAAGAATATTCCTCGAGGATAACTAGCTTCGATCAATTTCAAAGCTAGCCACTTAATAGGCCACAAGTCAAGTTCAACTAAAAGGTTCTAAGACAAATTAGTGTTAATGACACTTCGGAAGCCTAATATACTCCTTGATCGCTTTCAAGGGACATCAGTATAAACCAAAGTATCACACTAACGATGACTACCAGATCAACCGTATCGGTACATGCCGTACAGTTTCCTTGGTCTATTGTCATATACTTAAGGTATCTCGAGATTCGGGTTAGAATCTTTCACACAAGCAAAGTACCCAAGCAAACCTGTGAAAAGTAAAGCAATCAGATCAAACAATTGAAAACATCGAAATGATCTATACTCTAAAGGTAACCCCTTTTGAAAACATTTTGAATTTGTATTCCCCAGCAGAGTCGCCAGTTCTGTGGACCGTCCTTTCGGGCCATACCCCTCCGTGGGTGGGATACGTGAACTGACTCTTTTTTGTCGATCGGACGCTTTCGCGTCACTTTTGAAAAAGTTTACAGAGTCGCCACCGACCTTTTATTTTATCCAATGAAGGAAAGGTTTATAAAAGAAACAGAAAAAAGACCTTTGAGAGATTCTGGGTAAGGGGGTAGGTTATACAAAGGGAAGGTGTTAGCACCCTTTGTATCCATGGTTATCCATGGGCTCTTTAGTTTGCTTAGCTCATTTGCTTTACTTTTCAATTGATTCGGAATGCTTTACCTGTGTTTTTGAAATACCTTTGCAAATAGAATTTGTAATGATCCTTGTGCGGATATATACAAATGCTTGTTTATCTTTCGAAAGATGTTTTGAAAAGATCGTTAATTTTGTAATGATCCGTGTTTGGATGTATACAAAATATTGTCTTTTGGAAAATTCGTTTTAAAAAAAAACAACAGTGTATGAGAATTTTGTTTGTTTTGATTTTGAGCAAGCAAACTAGGAGGTCTACCCTGAGTTAGGAGGTCTTTATCCTTGTTCCCTTTAAAAATCTATCCATTCGTCGGATATAAACAAAAGGTTCGATTTTGTACTCGAATCAGTAGAAATGTAACTTTGATTTTGAAAAGAGTGAAAAGGGGTTACCCTAGGAGGTGCAAATGTGATTGTGATTGAATTCAGATATTTATCTTTGAAGTTAGTGATCTGACGGTTCAGTTTTATCTTTGACATACACGCAGTTTATATGGGTGCTGGAAATTAAAATGCGGAAATGTAAAGTGCAGAAAGTAAATCTACGCTATTACATCGATTGTGCGGGAAATGTAAACTAGCCTATTTACATGAATTTGACATCCTATACATTTATCTAGGAATTTTAAATTGCAAGAAATAAAAGGCATATTTTTGTATTTTTGTGATTTATTTTAAATATTATTAATGCATTATTAATTAATTTAAAATAAAGAAAAGATGGAAATATGATTAAACCTAGCAAATAAGTTTAAAAATATGTACAAAAGGTTTGTTAATTGATTTTAGAACAAAACTAATTTTTTTGGAATTTTTGAAATTTGTTTTTGGATATTTTAAGTTAATCAAAACATAATTATGCAAATAATTACACAAATAATTAAAACTTAAAGAGAAAATTATCCTAAATATGTACAAAATTAGTTTATGATATATAAACAATATTTAACACAAAGAACAATTTTTTTTATGATTTTTTGACTAATTAAAATAATTAATAAGCAAATATACAAATACATACTAATTAATTATGAAAAATATTGAAATTTTGAAGAAAAATAAAATATTTTTGTTTCATAAAATAATATATTATTTTAGAAGTTTAAAATATTTTTTGTGGAATTTTTGGAAGTTTTTAACTATTTTTAATTAATTTATCAAAGAAACTAAAATAAAAATAGAAAATAAAATTAAAAATATAAGGATACTGATCTGGTGTGGCAATTAATGAAGGAGCATGGTGAGCTTGCATGTGTGAGGCGTTGGATTGGCTTTGAGATTGATCCAAGGGCACAGATTTGTAGGTGCATGGTATGATGGTGTACACTGAATCCAAGGGGATTCAAAGTCTTTGCAGGGGCCCACGCTGGATTGACCAGCGAATAAGATTTGAGGGAAGGGCCACCTTGGCGCGCTGAAAAGTCAGACGAACCACGCTTGGACGCGTGGTCGTCTTCAACCTCCAGAAGTGAGGTTTTCAGCTTCAAATAGCGGGGGTTTTTAACCTCCCCTATTTGGACGTTAAAATTCCAGTTTTTTAACAACCTATGAACCTGCAAAAAATACGAGTTAGCAATAGAAACAAGTGACCCAGATCCACTAATTAGAGTGTCCTGAATCCAAATATGTCATTTGTTTTAAGGTTTGAAGCTCCTAGCTATGGATACGAAGAAGATGAAGCTTAAACACTCATGGACTCGTTTTAATGGTGGAGCCTGATCCTCACGTTGGAACACTCATGCTAAGGCCCAGATCACACATATAGGTCCCCATAAGGATGTTAGGGTGGTTAGTTTGCAGTGAAATTAGTTGCATATACAAAAACGAAAATAAAACTCATATGTACATGAAGAGCTTTAAGTGCTTTATACGACTCTCATATGTCTATATTTAGAGCTCAATCTTACTCTATAATGTTTGAGGAGATGATTAGAAGTGTTTATTGGTATTGATATTGATTGGAAATTTGAATTTGAAAATTACAAAGTATATGCAAATTTTGAGAATTTTTGTGATATTTCTTGCTATATCCTTGCCCTATTTCGTCTGTCCTTCCTTTTTGCTGAAGTATGATGCTTCTTTTATAGCCCAAAGTTGCTTGGAACTCAAGCTAAGAAGCTTTGTTGTCTTTGTTGAAAGTTTGATTTTTAAAATATTAAAAATCTTTGAATTGTTGACCAAGCTTGACTCCATTCAATGCTCTTGTCTTGCTCTTCAATTCTTGCAGAAAAAATGAAGATTCCTTGAAGTGAGTCATACTTGGAGGCCAAGCAACCATTATCCATGCATTTTCCTTTTAATTTTAATCTTAAAGTAAGATAAAATTATGCAAAAAATGGCCAATAAAGATGTGGGCTTTGTCTTGGTCGTGGGAGGCCCATAGTAACATGGCAAAGATGTTTGGACCATAAAAACTTGGACTCATTTGGAAAAAAAAACATTTTTGATCAATGTTGATTTCATGCATTTTCCCAAAATTTAGCCAACTTCAACAAGGTGTAAATCCTTCAATTTTTGTCATATGAAGGAGATCTTGCACTTTTTGGAAACCTCAAAGAGTCCTCTAACCAATGTCTTTGGTCTCATATCAAAATGATTTTTGGTTCTCCTTGTGTGTCCATTTGAAAAAAGTGTCTTTTTGTTGACTTTGAAAATGACCTGTAATGTCTTTGGCCATATTTTTCAAATGGTGAATGCTATGACCATGGGATCAATTGCATTTGAAAGATAATTGAATTTCCTTCAAAATGAGCTTTGGTTGACATTTTTTGGATGAAGGATGAGAGAGTTATGATCAGTCAAAGTTGAGTTGACTTTTCAGGCAAAAACCCTAATTTTGAATCTTAGGGTTTTGTTGATTTTTGATCTTTCCTTGATGAATTGTGATCATCCAATGATCAAATGTTGAATCCTTTGACAAAATATGGACTTTGACAAAAAATTTCATTTTTGACTGTCAGTTGACTTTTTTGGTCAAACGGGTCGTCTGTTGACTGTTTGAGCTGCTGACGGTGCGTCTGAGTGAATTGAAGTTTGAAAATTTGTATGATGGTACTTTGAGATGTATGGATGTATATGAAATCCATTTGAGCTCTCAAAACTTGTTGCTCCTGTTAAAACAAGAAAAACCCTGATTAGGGACTGTCTGTATAGGAGGCAGTTAAGCGTACCTGATTTTTGTGCCTGCAAAAAGATTTAACCCTGCATGAACTGTGTTAGTACTATTTATCTGTAAAATAAATAAATAGTATTTGTGAAGTAAGGAACAGTATTTGGCGTTTGCGTAAGAATAAATTCCACTGTAAGCCAAGTTACTGTGTAAGAAAAATTCTGAAAACCAAGTTCTTCATATGTCAGGATATTTTGAAAAAATCCATGTTTATATGAGACTCTTAATTTTCATATTGAAACTTTCCTGAAAAAAGAAGTGGGCAAATTTTGGGGTATAACACTTAGGATGGATTCAACATATCTGAGTCAGAAATGAACATGACATCAACATGGTTCAAGGATGTCCAGGAGAATACAAAGTCTACAAAGTTGAAGATCTTGAAGGATCGGTAGTCAGGTTTCATAAAACTTTAAATGGACTTGCCTACTTTGGAACAGATTTCCATGCTTACAGTAGATGCAGAATTTGTCGAAGAAATTCACGAGGATGTTTACGTGTTAGCAACGACATTCAAAAGCTGATGGATGACAATACCATTACTGTTCTTGCCAACAGAGAAGATGACGAAGTCTTTACCGTATCTCCTCAAATTAATCAAGTTGAACCAATGCAAGTTAAGTACGATAGCAGGAAGACAGCAATTGCTCCGCTAGTCATCTACTTACCAGGTCCTGTACCGTATGAGTCTAGCAAGGCTATACCATACAAGTACAATGCTACATTCACTGAAAATGGTAAGGAAATACCATTACCGTCTGTTGTCAACATTGTTGATGTTAGTCGAGTCACCAGAAGTGGACGAGTCTTCAACAGAACAACAGAAAATGTGGAGAAACCTTCGGAGGAAGTACCACATAGGCAAGACAATCATCCGACCAATGCTGTTCAAGCGAAAGAAAATGATGAGATCTTGAAGTTAATCCAGAGGAGTGAATACAACATTGTAGATCAATTACTACATACTCCGTCTAGGATTTTTGTTCTCTCCCTGCTATTGAGTTCTGAAGCTCATAGGGAAGCTCTACAGAAAGTTTTGGAACAAGCTTTCATAGAACCTAGCGTCACGATAAACCAATTCAACAATATCGTTGCCAACATCGCCGCGGGAACTAGCCTAAGTTTATGTGACGAAGATCTTCCTGAAGAAGGAGTAGACCACAATCTTCCACTTCACATCTCAGTTGGCTGCATGGGTGATACACTCACAGGAGTCCTAATAGACAACGGGTCCTCTCTCAACGTCATGCCGAAATCAACATTGTCAAGATTATCTTTCGAAGATTACCCTCTAAGAAAAAGTCATGTCATCGTCAAAGCATTTGATGGATCAAGAAAGTCAGTTTTTGGAGAGGTAGATCTTCCCATAACTATTGGACCTCAGACGTTCAAAATCACTTTCCAAGTTATGGATATTCCAGCACAATACAGTTGTTTGCTAGGTCGCCCATGGATTCATGAGGCTGGGGCAATTACTTCAACACTTCATTAGAAACTGAAGTTCATAAGAAATGACAAATTGGTAACCGTATGTGGAGAACGAGCTCTGATCGTCAGCTACCTGTCATCATTCTCCGACATAGAACCAAAAGAAGTTGTTGGAACTAAATTCCAAGCACTTTCCTTGGACAAAGGAAAGGAGAAAGCAGCATCTATTTCTTCCTACAGAGATGCAATCCAAGTTGTAAAGGATGGCACTACCAGTGGTTGGGGGCACATTAATATTCCTACCAACAACAAGAACAGAATAGGAGTTGGATTCTTTCCAACATCATCAAAGACTATTCCAGGAATTGAGGTAGTTCTCTCAATTCAAGAAACTTTCCGCAACGGAGGTTTTCTTCAACCTGTTCAACAAACAGTCAATACCATCGGTACGGAAAACACCGATGAAGAGGAATGGTTATCCTATCTTAACAAAGCAGGATACATATCCCTATCAGAGTCTGAATCACCTTGCTGTTATCCGACTAAAGGATCTGAAAGTAAGACTCAACCAAACAGTGATGAAGTTACTAACAGCTTCACCACCAGAAGTCATGGTTCATCAGAAGAAGTTCCTCCTATCCCCGAAGAGACTTGGGATACATTAGGAGAACCAAGCGGAAAATTCGACTACATGGTGAAATACTCCGCTCCTGAAAGTTTAAGAATCTCTCTTGAAGATATTGTTCCAACTGGATGGAACAGTGATTTTGAGTACCTCTCTCAGCCAAAAGAGATGTATAACCCTTGCTATTCATCATCATCGACTGGTGAAATCCTCATTATCCCCAAGTCACCTTCCGAGGCTACTGATCTAGAGTTCACATATCTAGTCAATGCCATCTTGGGAGAAGAGCAAGACCAAAATACAGAAGAGGATGATCTCGAAAGTGTCTCCGACAACGAGTCTCTCCATTCAGAAGATTGGGAGTTTCCTCA
This sequence comes from Vicia villosa, assembly GCF_029867415.1. NCBI lineage: Eukaryota > Viridiplantae > Streptophyta > Magnoliopsida > Fabales > Fabaceae > Vicia > Vicia villosa. The sequence goes on from NC_081181.1 coordinate 35,916,904, forward strand.
AAAAGAAAAAAGACATACTCCACTTGGAAATGGGTATGCTCACACCGCTCAGTATGCTGAAGTAGAAGAAGATCGTCTGAGTGTTGCAAAGACAGTGGTTGGTAAATCAAGACCTACCACAGGCCAGCTTAAGCCTAAGGTTCCAGATTACTTAGTGCACAATGGGGTTCGCCACTATTGGACAGCTGTTGAAGTTACAACTGTTGTTCGCACTCCTAAGTAGGAACTTTCACCGTTATTTTATCCTCTCACCATAGCCCAGGGTGAAGAGATGTTTCATAGGGCTTTGCATTTTACTATTTCTTAGGAAAATGTCCCTCTTTGCTTCGCCCAAAGCAATAGAGTTTTGTTTTATAGGGTCTTTGTTTCAAGAAATGACTGTCGATAAATAAAAATGTCATTTTGTTCCGTCGTTAGTTTTTCCTTTTCTTTTTTTGGAAATTGGTAATCCTAAAAAACACCCTTAAAAAACATCAAAAATTCCATTAACTGCATACACCGGGTCTTCCCTCATTGTCTAAATAAAACTTATCACACATATGCAGATTAATCATAAAATACCCCGTTGAAACAAACGACCGTATGACTTCTCCAAGCTTTGGGTTTCCTGTATTCGAGGCAGAGGAAGAAGAAGACGAAGAAATATCAAAGGAAATTTCACGATTACTTTAACAAAAGGAAGAGGCCATTCAGCCATACAATGAGCCTCTAGAGATCATTAACCTTGGTTCCGATGGAAACAGAAAAGAGGTTAAGATTGGAGCTTCACTCAGTTCAGAGATCAGAGAGAGTTTGATACAACTGCTCAGAGAATTCTCAGATGTCTTCGCTTGTTCTTATCAAGATATGCCAGGGTTGGATACCAGTATAGTGGAGCATCACTTGCCATTAAAAGCAGAATGCCCTCCGATCAAGCAAAAATTAAGAAGAACTCATCCGGAGATGGCAATGAAAATCAAAGAGGAAGTTCAAAAGCAGATCAACGCAAGTTTCCTCGTCACTTCAGAATACCCTCAGTGGTTAGCTAACATTGTTCCCGTTCCTAAGAAAGACGCAAAAGTCCGCATGTGCGTCGACTACAGAGATTTGAACAAAGCTAGCCCTAAGGATGATTTTCCTTTACCACATATTGATATGTTGGTAGACAGTACAGCAAAATCCAAAGTTTTCTCGTTCATGGACGGATTTTCAGGATACAACCAAATCAAAATGGCACCTGAAGACATGGAGAAAACAGCTTTCATCACCCCCTGGGGCACGTTCTGCTATCGTGTTATGCCTTTTGGACTAAAGAACGCAGGGGCAACTTATCAAAGAGCCATGACTACGCTTTTCCACGACATGATGCATAAAGAAGTGGAAGTCTATGTGGACGACATGATTGCCAAATCAGAAAATGAAGAAGATCACATACAAAATCTGACAAAGTTATTTCAACGCTTACGGAAGTTTCAGCTTCGCCTGAACCCGAACAAGTGTACCTTTGGTGTCTACTCAGGAAAACTCCTTGGTTTCATTGTCAGCAAACGAGGAATTGAAGTAGATCCAGACAAAGTCAAGGCAATTCAAGAAATGCCTTCACCCAGAACCGAGAAACAAGTTAGAGGATTTCTTGGACGTCTGAATTACATCTCGAGATTCATATATCTCATGACTGCAACTTGTGCTCCTATTTTCAAACTTCTACGGAAAAATCAAAGTTGCGTCTGGACAGACGATTGTCAGAAAGCGTTCGACGGCATTAAAGAATATCTGCTCGAACCACCCATTTTGTCTCCTCCAGTGGAAGGAAGACCTTTGATAATGTACTTAACCGTCTTAGAAGATTCCATGGGTTGTTTCCTTGGACAACAAGACGAGACAAAGAGAAAAGAGCATGCCATTTACTACCTAAGCAAGAAATTCACTGACTGTGAATCCCGCTACTCCATGCTCGAGAAGACGTGTTGTGCTTTGGCCTGGGATGCCAAGCGTCTCCGCCAGTACATGATTCGACATACTACTTGTTTGATCTCTCATATGGATCCAATTAAGTACATCTTTGAGAAGCCTGCTTTAACTGGGAGAATTGCCCGTTGGCAGATGTTGTTATTAGAATATGACATTGAGTATCACGCACAGAAAGCCGTGAAAGGAAGCATTCTAGCTGAGCACCTGGCTCACAATCCACTCAATGGTCATGAATCAACCAGTTTCGACTTTCCGGAAGAGGACGTCATGTACCTCAAGATGAAAGATTACGACGAGCCACTACCAGACGAAGGACCTGAGATAGGATCCCAGTGGGGCTTAATCTTTGACGGAGCTGTCAATGCTTATGGACGAGGAATTGGGGCAATCATTGTTACATCTCAGGGTACCCATATTCCATTTACTGCCAGATTAACTTTCAAGTGCACAAACAATGAGGCCGAATATGAAGCTTGCATCATGGGTCTCGAAGAAGCCGTGGATCTAAGAATCAAACACTTGGATGTATACGGGGATTCTGCTTTGGTCATCAATCAAATCAAAGGAGAATGGGAAACACGCCAACCAGGGCTAATTCCTTACAAAGACTACGCGAGGAGATTGTTACCATTCTTTGACAGGGTAGATTTTCATCACATTCCTCGTGAAGAAAATAACTTGGCTGATGCATTAGCCACACTCTCTTCCATGATTAGGATAAATCATTGGAATGACGTTCCTCAGATCGATGTTATGCGCCTGGATAGGCCCGCTCATGTTTTCACAGTAGAAGCAATCATCGACGACAAACCGTGGTATCACGACATCAAGAACTTTCTTCAAAAGCAAGAGTACCCTCTTGGGGCGTCAAAGAAAGATAGAAAGACTTTGAGAAGGTTAGCTTGTAGATTCTTCCTGAATGAAGATGTTCTGTACAAGAGAAACTTCGACATGGTTCTGCTCAGATGCGTTGACAGAAAAGAAGCGGAAGTACTCATGAGAGAAATACATGAAGGTTCCTTTGGTACTCACACCAATGGACATACCATGACAAGGAAAATACTGAGAGCAGGATATTATTGGCTGACGATGGAGTCAGATTGCTACCAGTACGCAAAGAGGTGTCACAAATGTCAGATCTACGCCGATAGAATTCATGTGCCACCATCTCTTCTCAACATACTCTCTTCCCCTTGGCCTTTCTCCATGTGGGGAATCGACATGATTGGAATGATCGAGCCAAAAGCGTCCAACGGACATCGCTTCATCTTGGTAGCTATAGACTATTTCACCAAATGGGTTGAAGCAGCTTCATATGCAAACGTTACAAGACAAGTTGTCGTCAGGTTTATCAAGAATCACATCATCTGTCGCTACGGCATTCCTAGCAAGATAATCACTGACAATGGGTGTAGCAACCTGCCTAAAAGTTAAAGGTTTAGAGTCGCCACCTATTCTGAAGGGCGAATAGGAAACCCTACGCAGTATAGAGATCAGGGTAAGATACTATATTCAGGTTGAGGGAAGGTGTTAGGCACCCTCAACCGTTTCCTATGGCTTTGAATCTAAGGTTAACAGTTTTATGGCTAAGAGTATTAAGGTAAGGTTTATGCTTTCGAGGGTTAAATAATTAAGGGAAATGAAACGGGAAAAAATGAGATTTAGAGGGAAGGGGACTCGCCTTGTTGCCAAGTGCCTACGTACCTCCTTACGGAGGATCAGAGTCTACGTAGTTCGGGCACAGGATTGTACGCCTTAGAATTGAATTTGATTTGAATGGTTTGAAGGCTTTTTGAATAACCTATCGTAGTTTTGAATTTGATTTGAAAGGGCATTTTGAGTTGCCTAGGATAAAATCCTGTAGTATCGTGGTTTAGTGTATTTTAGATGTTTCGGGCGTACAATCCTGATTTGGCACAATTAACCGCAATGATCAATAGGTTTGATCACCATAGTTAAAAGATTGGGGTTTTGCATCATTACCAATTCAAATCGATTGATTCGATTATCACTAATAATGAATTAATATGTTTTATTATTGATTTATTAATTTATCGTTACCCCTCATAATCGATAGATTCGATTACAAATAATAACAAATTGATAAGGTATGCTAATCATCATAACCAATAAGATGGTTAAAACCATTTAGCAAAATAGTTGTATTTTAATTTATAGGATTTGATTAATTAAATTAATCGATTATTAACCATCACGACCAATAGATTTAGTCGGAACGAATAATAAATTAAATCCTAATATCCTTGGCCACGTGGCCAATGGGATTGGACGAACCCTAATGCCTTGATCTTTAGGTTTTTTGTGATTTTTATAATTAAGATTAATTAAATCAATTAGATCGAGTAATCGACATAATCAATTAATCGGGATAATCCTAAATAATTCTAAACCCCAGTTACCCCTAATCCTAATTTATAAATTAATTTAATTAAATATAAGCAATTATTGTTTATCCTAACAAATAAAAATAAGATAGAAAAAGAAAAGAAAAAAACACATGGGAACCTGGACCGGATCTTGTGTGTGTGGCCTATGGGATTCCATGATGCGGCTCCAATCTGTAAGCGTTGGATCTGGTGATGGCGGTCAATTGGACGGTCGTTTGATGAGGTGCGCAACGGCCATACAGGTGAGCGAAGCACTGGATCTTTGATAAACAATTTACTAAAATATTTGTAGCCAAGGGGAATCGATCCCAGGCTTTTCTAATTGCCAGCAACGATCCTTACCATTCATGCTGTGGTGTTTATTTGCTATGCTTTGCAGGCCTAAAGTAACTTAACATAACCAAAGTCAGAAAAATAAAAAACAACAACAGAACTGCGCCCCCCAATCTACGTCCTCTTCGCGAGGATTTGTTTTTACAGTGACTGAAGGTTTCGCTGCGTGATGGCGTGGGGCGATTGGCTGCGATGAGTTGGCATTGTTGTGAAGCGGTGGCTGCGTGTGGATTGCGACCGGAGGTGTGCGTCCGGTTTGGTGTTTGCCGCTGCGGTGATAGATGCGGTTCTGATCGGAGGAGATGGTCGCGGCTGAATCGGAGGGAGTATCGCGGCTGAGCGTGGTTGCTGTTGTCGTGGTCCGTCGAGGCTACTAGGGGGCATCCATGGGAAGCGTTGATGACTGTTAGTCTTCACCTGTAAACAAGAAAAACCAGTAAGAAGCAAGGGAAGAGTAAATTGTTGCTTTTTTTTTTATTTTTTTACCGTCCCAGGTCAGAAAAGACAATAGGATTATTAGTCCTCCCCTCCTCTTTGTTAGAAAAATATTTTCTTTTATATTGGTTATTAGGTTTTTTCCTAATGGGCCTATAGTCCAATTAATCACTTTAGCCCAAATGAATTCCTAACCCACTAATCAATTAATTGTATATTATATTTATAATAACAATAATAGTTGGAAATAATTATAATAATCTTAATAATAATATTATTAAAACCACTACTAATTAATAATTAATAATAATAGCTAGTTATAATAATAAAATGATTAAGCCAATTATTAATAATAAACCATGTGAATAATTTGTGAGAATAGACTAAAAACCTCAAAAATGGAGTAGATGGGCCAGATGACTGGGCCCAAACACCTTCTAACTTTAATCACCTTTTAACTCAGGATATTTTATAAGAGGGCGGATTTGACAATAGGAACGTCAAACCCCATGGCTCTAACCCTTGATGATTTAACAGACATAGATTTGATCGGGCAAATTTTGGGGTATGACAGCTGCCCCTGTTCAATCTTCTTAAACCTGAAGAATCAGATAGACACGTCTGCCTATCGTGATCTAAAGGTAGAAGATGATTGGACACTAAAATGCCCTGAAATTTGCGTCTGTTGGAAAAAATTCCGTGGGAGATGGGCTTAAAGATGCCACCCAAGGTAAATACCCCTCTCTTTTGAAGAATGTGAAGCAGATGATTTCAAAAGGAACCACTTGCTTTGATTGTAGCATGGCCTGAAAAGGCAATTTTTATGCAATGTGATGATGCATGTAATGTATGATGCAGTGAGCCTCTCAAAATAAATGAGAGTGACGTATGCATATGCATTATGTATGAATGAAGTATGTTAGTTGAATGATGCATGATTGTTAATTATGTTAGTTGAAAAATGTTAGAAATTCTGAAAAGAAAGATAAAACCTATGTGTGTTATTGCTGATGTTTTGGAGGAGATCACTGCCGAGGGACTAACGTGATAAACCCAGTTGAGGAATCATTTGAAAAACCTTGTGTGCCTGAAAAAGCTCCTAGAAAGGATGGAATACGTCTTGAAGAAGACTGCCTGGAAAGGTTCCTGAAAAGGACTGCACCAATAGGGTTATTTGCGAGGGTGATCGCAAAATTTACCTGCACCAATAGGGTTATTTGCGAGGGTTATCGCAAAATTTACCTGCACCAACAGGGTTATTTGCGAGGGTTATCGCAAAATTTACCTGCACCAGTAGGGTTATTTGCGAGGGTTATTGCAAACTCACCATGCACCATTAGGATCATTTGCGAGGGTTATCGCAAACTCACCTGCACCATTTAGATCACTTGCCCTAGTCCGGACGAGCTCACCTGCACCAAAGGAATTGCCTGCCATGATTCTGACAAGCGTACCTGCATGAAAGAGATTCACCTATTTTTAGACTCACGACTCGAGGGTCGGAGACTGGGCTGTTGTCACAGTCAGACGGGAACTGACTACCAGACGGGAACTGGATTTTGATGTAACAGTCAGACGGGAACTGACTACCAGACGGGAACTGGATTTTGATGTAACAGTCAGACGGGAACTGACTACCAGACAGGAACTGGATTTTGATGTGACAGTCAGACGGGAACTGACTACCAGACGAGAACTGGACTTTGTAATGGTTTGGATTGCCAATAAAAATTGGGCTTTTTGTGATGATATATATATATATGCTAATGCTAATGCGTATGTTTGATCGACGTAATGAGTGGAGCGAAGTAATGTCTTCTGTAAGGTTACCTGAAAAGGTCTTTTGAATGGATGTGAATGTTTGTCTTAAAGAAGACTATCTGAAATGATTTTTCGAAATGGTAGCAATTTGTCTTAGAGAAGACCACCTGTAAAGGCTCTTAGAGTAGATGGAAATTTGTCTTAAAGAAGATCACTTGAAAAAGTTCTTAGCAAGGAATGAAGAATGTCTCTAAAGACGACTACCTGAAAAGGTTGAAAGATGTCTTAAAGAAGACTACCTGAAGAGGTTCTTGAGAGGGATGACGAATTGTTTTTTTGAAAGAGACTACCTGAAAAGGTACTTAGGACAAGAATGTCTCTAAGAAGCCTACCTGAAAAGGTGCTTAGAAGAAGGATGTCTTGAAGAAGACTACCTCAAAAGGTACTTAGAAAAAGAATGTCTTGAAGAAGACTACCTCAAAAGGTACTTAGAAAAGGGAACGTCTTAAAAAAGACCACCTGAAAAGGAACTTTAGAAAAGGGAATGTCTTAAAGAAGACTACCTGAAAAGGTACTTAGAAAAAGAATGTCCTGAAGAAGACTACCTCAAAAGGAACTTTAGAAAAGGGAATGTCTTAAAGAAGACTACCTGAAAAGGTACTTAGAAAAAAGAATGTCTTGAAGAAGACTACCTGAAAAGGTGCTTAGAAATGACGATGATTGTCTTAGAGAAGACCCCCAGAAGAAAAGAATGTCTTGAAGAAGACTACCTAAAAAGGTTCTTTGAAAAGAATGTCTTGAAGAAAACTACCTAAAAAGGTTCTTGGAAAAGAATGTCTTGAAAAAGACTACCTGAAGATACTCCTGAAAAGGATGACAATTTTTCTTGAATAAGACTGCTTGAGGAAACTCCTAGAAAGGATCGTGATATTTGTCTTAAAGAAGACCACCTAGAAAAGGTTACGGTGTAATGTATCAACCCATGTATGTAATGCATGATTTGTATGTATTTGTATGTGTTTGTATGATGCTCCAATGGTAGATTATTAATAACCAAAGCGTATATAGTTCGCTGGAGTTGCAGGTTTGTTTGCTAAGATGGGGTGTGATGCTAGCGCGATTTCCCAATACCTGTTTTTGAATATCGTAGTTAGGAGAAAGATTTGTTCGATGTTGTAAAGTGCGAGAACGCCTTTTTCCTTTTGTTGTGTGTCTTGCCCCAGTTTGATTTTTTTAGAAATACTCCACGCCTTTAACCTTTGGAGGTTCTCCACGCCTTTAACCTTTAGAGGTTCTTCACCTTTAACCTTTCCGGGATCTCCACACCTTTAACCTTTGAATTGTTCACCTTACGGATTTGATATCCGATTGCCCAATGTTTAGTGAAAAAAAGATGCCCCTGGTTGCCAAGTCATGAAGGAAATATTTCGAGAAATAACCTTATCATATGCCTCGACGTTTAGATTAAAGGGTATGCTCTTGATCCCCAAAATATGGAGGGTTATCCATGGTGTTCTATCCTTTGAATTTGAATTCTTCCCATGTTTGACATGCCCCTGTTTGTCATTGCTTCGAGGTGTGCCCCAAGTCGATTGAACCTTAGGAAGAGTGCCCCTAGTTAATAGGATGTTCGATTGTATGCCCCTGTGCTCCTTGAAATTTTTGCCCCTGTTTAGGAGAAACCCCTAGATGTGGTTCCCCCGACTCCAGGGTCTTTATTAGAAATGATCACCTTTGATTAACCTATTTCGAGATTTCCTCGATGCTAAGTGTATACTCGTAGATGGTGTTGTACCTTTTGAGAAGTAGCTCCAATGGAATGCGTATGCAAGTTTTGAAATCGAAGTCCGTTATGAATTAGGACTGGATGGTTTTGAAAAGAATGCTTGAAGAAGCATAGTGATTAGAAGTAGTTTTAACAAACATAGGAGTCAGTATAACAAGCTTAATATGCTTTCGTAGTTAACCTTGCCTCAATTAGGACTTTTAAATGTTGTAACTTGGCCTGGTTCATGTTTTAAGAAACAATGGATATAAGGCTCAAAATTTTATTTATCCCACCCCTTTCTCCTTGATGTTCTCCAAATCCTAAAAATTCGCCTAATCCAATGGATGTGCTTTGTTTGCAAGAGAATCGTTTCAGTTTCGATGTTGAGCAGAAGCCTTAGTAGAGATCCAAACTTTGATGACATATGTTGTAAAGATCCAAGCATTGATGTGAAGCTTTGATGGTTTAGCAGTCACAAGATTATCCTTTGTATTTCGCCTTTGTTTTTATCCCTTATTTTTGCATGAGCTAATTCTTTTGAATTTGACCCATCGGGATGCCCCAATTTTGCCTAAGTCTTTTTGTTTCCTTTTATGGAATTTTCATTTTGACTTAGCGGACGTTTTTTATTCTTGAAAGCTCCTTTTGAGATTGATTCTTGGATATTGCATGTTGTGACTGCTATGTTGATTTTGATTTGTAAGCTTCGCCTTTGATACTTCCTCGATCTTGAATGATGTAATGAGGAAGAAGGTGTTGTAAATGTTACCTCCATTGCTTCCTCAATCTTGGATGAATGCGAGGAAGAAGATATGCTTGAACCTTATGCTCGGATTGACTGATTCTCTTGGCAACCAAAATACATCATTGAATTAGTTGACATCTACCCTGCCCCTGGTTAAAATCAAGGTTCTTTTGAAAAGTAGAAACAAACTCCAACTCCTGGCTCGAGGGGGTAACGAGGGATTTAACATCCTTATATCTCCACTGTTTGGGAATGGAAACAATGCCTGTACATCCTCGGCTTGGTCTTACCTTGAAAGCATACGTTTAGCTGGACTTAGTCATTTGTATTCGTCATTCTCCCTCAAGTTTGTTAATAACCCTAAAAATAGGAGTGTGTGACTGGAAAGTCATAGTAGTGAGTGAATGAAATGAATGAATTGATTCCAAAACCTGCATGGTCATCCCATTAGAATTGCTAATCCGAAGGTACAGCTTTTATCCTGAGCGACACTTAGCGATTGTAGAGTTGAAATTGTGAGCACGGTAAACACCTATTGATCCTAGGGATAATCTCCTTTGTAGATCCACTGATCTTGTTTTACTCCTTAGCTCTTTAGAATTGTAGAAGTAAAAGGGTAACCTCGAATTCTTCTTTGGACATGTCAAACCTGTAGAGAATAAACCGTCAGCGGTGGGTTTTCGTCGTATCGGAACTTCATGAGCTTCCTTTGACTGAACCTCTTTTGCTTTTCCCAAGGATAGTATCACCTATAACCCTTTTTCCTTTGGTATGGGGTTGACATATGTCGCATTCCCTCCATCGGAGTCATGCACCTTTGCTCAGGGTATTGCCCCAATTGGACTGACCCTTACCCCAGGTTATCGTAGAGCGTCCTTGAAAGTTTGATATGTTCTAAGATGAACCCCTTTATGACTAGATACATCTTGAGTGTATCTATGAGGGAACTCTTTGTTGAACTAATCATTGCTCGATGACAACCTTTATTGTATTCATGACAAGGCATGGACATGCGGCTGGCACGGTAAAAGACGTCCCCTTTTATTAGCAAGACCAAGATCTTTTATTCTCCTTTCTCCATAGTTTTTTTTTGATTTTTTTGGCGAGTTTCGGGAAACCGGCTAGCACGGTTGGTATGGATGCGGGCGAAGATAGAAATGCAAATGTATGAATGCATGAAAATGCAAATGCACGCGTATGCAAAGGACTCCTTTATTTTTTGTCTATTATGACTCCTTGTATGCAATGCAATGCGGACGTGCGGTAGATATAATCCTAAGGATAGCCAGTGCGGATTTAGGGATAACATTAGACTCTAATGAAATACTCGCAAGCTTGAGATTATAATACACCAATGGGAATCCCTCAGACTAAGGGGTACGCGGAAAGTAGCAGCTGATGACCGTTCAGGACAGTCACCAAGTCTCATGACCTTTGAGAGGTCGTTCGACGTGTACTTATGAAGTTGTCCCTCGTGGGAAGGTTCTCTATGTGGAACACAACCTATATAAGGACGATATAAGACGAAGTGAAATCCCTACAGGCTAGGGATGAAAGATGTATAAACGAAAATCCAAACCCTACAAGTTAGGGGTATACGGGAATAAGCACGGGATGACCGTTCGAGACAGTCACTAGATCTCATGGCCATCGAGAGGCCAATCGACGTATGCTAACAATGGTGTCCTTCGTACGAAGGACACGATTTTAAGAATAGGATCCCTATAGGCTAGGGAATACGTAGGGGTACCTGCAAAATTGAAACGCATAGATACTCGAAGCATATAAATTGCAAACATATAATAAGTACATAAGCCCAAAAGTCCTAGGTTCATAGGTTCGACGTAGCGGCTCTTGGGAGCCAACCTTTAAATAGGGGGTTCTAGAAGGTCTCATGGGGTCGTTCGTAGCCTCCGAGACTTTTTGTCTCTTCGGATTTTAGAACAACTCATTTTATCCATGAGGTTCGAATTTTTGGGGTAGGTTCTCGGAGAGATCAGCCAAGTATCCAGTCCTGCCCTCAACAAAGTCAAGCCTCGTTTTGGACATTTCCGAATACTCAACCCACTCCGAGTGGAGTTATCAATGAGACTCGTAGGCGATTCATACTCCCCTATTGATCTCAAAGTTAACTCCCACACTTAGGGTTTAACACAACATAAAAAAAAACACCAGCAAATATAATAGAAATAAATATTCACTAAAATAAATATTTAATTAAATCGCAGTAATGAAATTGAAAAGGAAAATAAATAAATAAATAAAATTTAAATATTTGAAACTAACCTTGAATCCTGCCGCTTGCAATTTAAAAAAATACAATACGCAGCAAATATTTAAATAAACAGATTTTTTTTATAAACAGGTATTTATTCAATTGATGTAAAAGATGAAATTATAAATAAATAAAGTAAAAACTTTAAATATTTAAATATAAATAAACCCTAATTTTTGGCAAATTAGCCAAACCCTAAAAAAGTTTGCCAAAAACCTAAACCTTGCCAAAGCCTATAGGAGCATAGTATTCACCATTTAAGTTGTCCCCAGCAGAGTCGCCAGCTGTAGCAACCTGCCTAAAAATTAAAGGTTTAGAGTCGCCACCTATTCTGAAGGGCGAATAGGAAACCCTACGCAGTATAGAGATCAGGGTAAGATACTATATTCAGGTCGAGGGAAGGTGTTAGGCACTCTCAACCGTTTCCTATGGCTTTGAATCTAAGGTTAACAGTTTTATGGCTAAGAGTATTAAGGTAAGGTTTATGCTTTCGAGGGTTAAATAATTAAGGGAAATGAAACGGGAAAAAATGAGATTTAGAGGGAAGGGGACTCGCCTTGTTGCCAAGTGCCTACGTACCTCCTTACGGAGGATCAGAGTCTACGTAGTTCGGGCACAGGATTGTACGCCTTAGAATTGAATTTGATTTGAATGGTTTGAAGGCTTTTTGAATAACCTATCGTAGTTTTGAATTTGATTTGAAAGGGCATTTTGAGTTGCCTAGGATAAAAATCCTGTAGTATCGTGGTTTAGTGTATTTTAGATGTTTCGGGTGTACAATCCTGATTTGGCACAATTAACCGCAATGATCAATAGGTTTGATCACCATAGTTAAAAGATTTGGGTTTTGCATCATTACCAATTCAAATCGATTGATTCGATTATCACTAATAATGAATTAATATGTTTTATTATTGATTTATTAATTTATCGTTACCCCTCATAATCGATAGATTCGATTACAAATAATAACAAATTGATAAGGTATGCTAATCATCATAACCAATAAGATGGTTAAAACCATTTAGCAAAATAGTTGTATTTTAATTTATAGGATTTGATTAATTAAATTAATCGATTATTAACCATCACGACCAATAGATTTAGTCGGAACGAATAATAAATTAAATCCTAATATCCTTGGCCACGTGGCCAATGGGATTGGACGAACCCTAATGCCTTGATCTTTAGGTTTTTTGTGATTTTTATAATTAAGATTAATTAAATCAATTAGATCGAGTAATCGACATAACCAATTAATCGGGATAATCCTAAATAATTCTAAACCCCAGTTACCCCTAATCCTAATTTATAAATTAATTTAATTAAATATAAGCAATTATTGTTTATCCTAACAAATAAAAATAAGATAGAAAAAGAAAAGAAAAAAACACATGGGAACCTGGACCGGATCTTGTGTGTGTGCCCTATGGGATTCCATGATGCGGCTCCAATCTGTAAGCGTTGGATCTGGTGATGGCGGTCAATCGGACGGTCGTTGGATGAGGTGCGCAACGGCCATACAGGTGAGCGAAGCACTGGATCTTTGATAAACAATTTACTAAAATTTTTGTAGCCAAGGGGAATCGATCCCAGGCTTTTCTAATTGCCAGCAACGATCCTTACCATTCATGTTGTGGTGTTTATTTGCTATGCTTTGCAGGCCTAAAGTAACTTAACATAACCAAAGTCAGAAAAATAAAAAACAACAACAGAACTGCGCCCCCCAATCTACGTCCTCTTCGCGAGGATTTGTTTTTACAGTGACTCAAGGTTTCGCTGCGTGATGGCGTGGGGCGATTGGCTGCGATGAGTTGGTATTGTTGTGAAGCGGTGGCTGCGTGTGGATTGCGACCGGAGGTGTGCGTCCGGTTTGGTGTTTGCCGCTGCGGTGATAGATGCGGTTCTGATCGGAGGAGATGGTCGCGGCTGAATCGGAGGGAGTATCGCGGCTGAGCGTGGTTGCTGTTGTCGTGGTCCGTCGAGGCTACTAGGGGGCATCCATGGGAAGCGTTGATGACTGTTAGTCTTCACCTGTAAACAAGAAAAACCAGCAAGAAGCAAGGGAAGAGTAAATTGTTGCTTTTTTTTATTTTTTTACCGTCCCAGGTCAGAAAAGACAATAGGATTATTAGTCCTCCCCTCCTCTTTGTTAGAAAAATATTTTCTTTTATATTGGTTATTAGGTTTTTTCCTAATGGGCCTATAGTCCAATTAATCACTTTAGCCCAAATGAATTCCTAACCCACTAATCAATTAATTGTATATTATATTTATAATAACAATAATAGTTGGAAATAATTATAATAATCTTAATAATAATATTATTAAAACCACTACTAATTAATAATTAATAATAATAGCTAGTTATAATAATAAAATGATTAAGCCAATTATTAATAATAAACCATGTGAATAATTTGTGAGAATGGACTAAAAACCTCAAAAATGAAGTAGATGGGCCAGATGACTGGGCCCAAACACCTTCTAACTTTAATCACCTTTTAACTCAGGATATTTTATAAGAGGGCGGATTTGACAATAGGAACGTCAAACCCCATGGCTCTAACCCTTGATGATTTAACAGACATAGATTTGATCGGGCAAATTTTGGGGTATGACAATGGGTCAAATTTGAATAACAAAATGACGAAGGAGCGTTGTGAAGAATTCAGGATTGAGCATCACAACTCATCTCCTTACAGACCAAAGATGAATGGAGCTGTAGAAGCAGCTAACAAAAACATCAAGAAAATCGTTCAGAATATGGTCATCACTTACAAAGATTGGCATGAAATGCTCCCGTATGCTCTTCATGGTTACCGTACGTCAGTACGTACTTCGACTGGAGCAACTCCTTTCTCCCTTGTATATGGCATGGAGGCAGTCCTACCTATAGAGGTTGAGATTCCATCGATGAGAGTCTTGATGGAAGCAAAATTAACAGAAGCCGAGTGGTGTCAAAGCAGATTCGATGAATTGAACTTAATCGAAGAAAAGCGCATGACAGCTTTATGCCACGGTCAGCTATATCAACAAAGAATGAAGAAAGCTTTCGACAAAAAGGTTCGACCTCGCACAATCAAAGAAGGCGACCTTGTACTCAAAAAGATTCAATCTTTTCTCACAGATTCAAGAGGGAAATGGACTCCCAATTATGACGGCCCCTACGTGGTCAAGAGAGCTTTCTCAGGAGGAGCCTTAATACTCACGACTATAGATGGAGAAGAATTCACCCGTCCTGTGAACGTCGACGCAGTCAAGAAATACTTCGCCTAAATAATTAAAAGAACAGCTCGCTAAGTTGAAAACTCGCAAAGAGCGACTTAGGAAAAAAAGAGCGTCTCGGTGAATCGAAAACCCGAAAGGGCGATTCAGGAAAAAGTTAGAGACATAAAGAATAAATAATCAATCCCGGTAGACTTAAAACCCGAAAAGGGTAGTTTACGTAAAAGTTAGGGATATATGGCAAGTAACTGTGTTCAGGACAAACTTGATCATTCAAAAATCCATAGCGGAGTATTCATCAGCAGTAGGTCATCTTCTACGAAGCACGAATACAGCGCAACTCGGAGTGGAAGGGAAAGATAACGGTCGTCACGTTTCATCGTAGCCCTTTTCCCGAAAAATTACCAATTTCCAACTTTGTAAATACTCCATGGAATCAAGCATTTGGCTAATTACCATTCCATATATAATAATTTGAGCCTTGTGCTTTCTTTGAAAATCGAGTCTTATTCAGTTTCTTGAAATGCATTTTAAGTTTAAACAGTCATTTTCTTGAAACAAATGTTTTCATAAAATAAAAATGAATTTACTTGCAAAAATAGAGGTGAAATTTTCTTTCTAAGGTTTACAAACAATAGGAAGAATGCAAGCAGCTACTCCGAGAACGGTTGAGACTCCGGGAACCAAGATTTCCCCATGAGGTCGCTTTGCGAACATCTCCCGATGACGGATCTTCACTTCAATTTATATTACTCACTTCGGACAGCGGACAACTGATAACCAGGTATTCCCAACAGAGTTCGAACTACAAGAAGAAGACATCTTCTGATCAACAAGATTCGAGTCATAGGATTTTACATCTGCGACAATTCTACTCACATTCACTTTGCATTTCATAATCATCGTAATATTCATGCATTTTGTCTCACACCATATTTGCGTAATGAGCATAGTCTATCCAGGTTTTGATAGTGTTAAAACCCAAATTACTTGGGCATATACTCAAGATTCCCCTGCAAAGTTGTGAAAGGGTTTTTCTTCTTCATAAAGAAGGTTCATACACCCAAATTCCCCAAGCAAGTCAACAAATGGTAGTCTCCCTCAAAGAGATAGTTTGTTCACTTTTGGAATTCCCCAACTGAGAATCTCCTGCAGAGCGACGCTCGACATTCTTCTTCAAATAAGATAGTTTGTTTCGCATTTTGGAATTCCCCACAGGGTCGATGAGCGGTTCTCTTCTCCAAGAAGTGTGGATTCCCCGATATAATTGATAAGTGGTAGTTTTTCCTCCTGGAAAATAGTATGGTATTTCCCCAGCAGGGTCAAGAGATGCCACTCTTCGTCAAAGGAAACAATTTGGTATTTCCCCAGCAGGGTCAAGAGATGCCACTCTTCGTCAAAGAAAATAATTGGGAATCTCCCCAGCAGATCGACAAATGATCCCCAGCGAAGTCAGTGAATGGTAGTCTCTTTCGGCAAAAGACAGTTCACTCACTTTTTCAGACAAAAATAACGAATAGCAGCCTTCTTCATGAAGACAGTTCGTTTCGCTTAAAGATTCCTCAACAAAGTCAGCAAATGGCAGTCTCTTTCATCAGAAGACAGTTTGCTCACTTTCTTTCACGACAGGATCAACAAATGGCAGTCTCTCCCAGTAGAAGACGGTTTGTTCCCCTAGCAATTGGCAAATGGCAGTCTTTCCCCGAGGAAAGACAGTTTGTCTGTTAAACATTCAAGAGATCGACAAATGGCAGTTTCTTTAAACAGTTTGTCTGTTTCTGGGATGTTTCATCCCCTTCAGAGTTGACAAATGGCAGTTTTCCTCCTAGGAAAATAGTTTGTTAATTCCCCTCAGAGTCGACAAATGTCAGTTTTCCTCTTAAGAAAAACAGTTTGTTGATTCCCCGGCATGAGTCAACAAATGGCAGTTTTTCCTCTTAGGAAAACAGTTTGTTGATTCCCTGGCATAAGTCGGTGAATGTTGGTTTTCACCCCGAAAACAGTTCGTCCGCTTTCAAGCAAAGTCATTAGCCCCTCAAAAGATCATGAGGCCATATGACATTCTTTCAAAGACGTCAAGTCAAAAGGGAAGATGGTGAAGTTTCTCTACTACCATCAAATGGCGTCTCATCTCCAAGTGCTGATGAGAAGTTTGGTGAGGAAACAAACATTTGAAGTTTCTCTACTACCATCAAATGGCGTCTCATCTCCAAGTGCTGATGAGAAGTTTGATGAGGAAACAAACCTTTGGAAATTTTCTCTTTATCTGAGATATTGTCCAAACACGGCTGAGACCAGTTTCGAGATATGGACATCCGAAACAAGGGGGAGGTTGTTTACCTTTTTCTAAGTGTCAACACTTAGTTAAAGAAGATGGATTGAGCATTCTACACTGCCATCCATTCACTAGAGTCCACATCAAGTATTTCTACAGGAGTTTGTCTCCTCATCCCCCGCCAAGTGCGACAACGGGATCAAGTCATGCAAGGATTTTATCAATTACAACATCTCAGGAGCGCCCAAAATTCGGGCATTCTTTGATATTTAAGTCTCTTTCACGCAGGAGAGATCGAGATATCAATCTCTCTCCCTCCAGATAAAAGAAACTTAAATAGGGGCATCTGTCATACCCTAATTTTTGACCCCCCTGAGATGACATATCTTCAGGATTTTCATCAGGTCAAAGCAAGTACCCAGAGCAGTCACTTCTTCATTTGGCATTTAATCAAGGATGTTCAAAGACAAGAAAACTCAAGCAAAGGATCAATCAGTAGAAGGATTAGTATCTAACATAATCATAGGACTCAAGAGCTTCATTTTTTCACCTATGATTGATTAGACACCCAGTCTTCTGAGTACAGATTTACTCAGGTCACCAGACTAGGGTTTTTGAGCCTATCAAGGACTGAAATCAGGAATCACCTTTGGGAAACCCTAAAAAGCTCCTGGACATCTATTAAAGACTTCAATCATCTTCAAATTATCCATACAATAAGATCCACTGGACATCACACCTCAATTCAAGATCCACAATCACCAATTTCATCTGGTCGAAAATTAGGGTTTTTAACCTAATTCATTTGGATAGTTGACTTTTAATCAGGGCATGGATCCAAAACTCAAGACATGATTCAAGAACCTCTGCTACCTCAATATAACCCATTTACATCACTCATTTGAGGAGAAGATCTTAATTCCACACAAAAGTCCAAAATCTCACCTTATCTGGAAAAAGTCAACTGTATGGGATCACCTTTGACTTTTAAGATTTTTGGTCAAACCATGACTTTCAAGGATCAATATCATCAATATATGGATATTAAAGTCATTTGACCAAAGAAATTCAAGAAGAATCTTCAAGGAGCAAAAAGTCGGGAATTAGGGTTTTTGAGGGCATTGTGGGAACTCAAAATTTCACCTACACAACTCAAAAAACTTCCAACATGAAAGTTGTAGATCTTGCAAAATAAAACAACATCTTACAATGGAACTTTTTTCAAAAGATCAATCATTTAAGAGATTTGGAAATTTTGAAGTTTTAGGTCATAAACACTTAGAAATTTTTCTAAGTGTTTTAACCTAGTTTTCTTCCAACTTTGGCCTCATTTTTCACAAATTTGCCAAAGGATTCTGAAGGAACCATAAACTAATGATTTGAAGTAGATGTTTAGGGCTTTCCAAATTGTGTTCAACCTTCTCCAAATTCATTTTGAGCTAAGAGTTATGCTTGTTCAAAGTTGGCCTCATGAAGTGAAATTATAGGTCATGTACAATTTGAAACTTTGCAATTTTGTGCATTTTGCTTCACTAAGTGATGCTACACGACCTCTAATGCATCTGAAAACATGCCATGCATTTAAATTCATCATTGCATAAGGATTAGAGAAGATTCCCAAAAACAAAGGCATGTGATTATGTAATGATTGCATTTTTGAATTTATGGCAAATGATGAATCATCAAGGAATCTTGTTCTAAGCCAATTAGAACTCTCCTCTGAATCAGAAATGTTCCCTTAGATCATACAAGATCAATGGTTGGGGAAGCTAGCCCGAAAATGCATCATTGCATTTAGGATCTTTTCAAATTTTCTTCTTGGCTAAGAAACCAAACTCACTACACTAAGCAAGCTTGCTATGTTCAAATGCTCTGAGCCAATTGCCTATAAATAGAGGGCTCTTTCTCATTCAGAAAACACACCAAAGCAACATAATTCTTGCTTTCTCTCTTCTCTCTTCATACTTAAGGTTTTCAAAGGTTCTTTGGCAAGAAGACTTGGATTCTTCAAACCAGAGCTCTTCCTTTGGAATTAAGTATCCAAACACCTTAGGGGAGTCATTTAGAGGTGATCCAAACCTCTGAAACACTTCTGGGCGTGAAGAATCATCATCTTCACCTCTCACTTGGAGCTGTTGTAGTTGGGGTCGAGCATGAAGTTCTGGGCACTTTCAGTCCAAGCCAGGCATCTCAACACCTTCCAAAGGAGTCATTGAAGCTATCTGGATCGTTACAACAACTCTGTAACACCTTTTGATCAGAGCCAAATCTTCATTTTTCAGGTAAGTTTCAAAAGCTTCAAACTCTATGATTCACGAATGATAAATTTAAAATGAAGTTACCAGTTGGTTTCTGCACCTTCATAGATCATTAGCCCTCAATCAATTGCATCAAATCATGCATAGATAGTAATTCATGTTTAATTTCAGTTTTAGGGTTCTTAGTGTTCATGCTTGAGAATTTTATGTTATACTGAAAATAAATAAAATTAAAGGACACCATCATGATCCTCGTTCAAAAACGAGCAAAATCCATGTTTACATCTTTAAGTTTGGTTGAGAAACGAAGGAGATAGCAAATTCAAAAAAATTGAAGCTTGAGGTTGAAGATGAAGATGGTGGCGCCATTTTTTGAATTTCCCAGATTTGAGTTTATTTTATTTTGAATGATGGGTGTGTTATCTACGAATTCATCATAGTGTCCCAATGGTTACAGCGCGCGTCCAAAAGCCTTGCCTTGCCTTAGGTCTAGGGTTCGATCCCCCCTCAGACCTTTTGTTCATTTTATTTTTCCAATTCATTTAATGCCTTGCTTTCACATATAATCATATGGGCTCTTTCCTTAAGCAGGCCACGCGCGTGGCCCAGTTGGTATTTGTTTTGTTTGGTAACCTATAGGGCGTGAGTTCAACCCTTGGTGAGACCAAACCATATTTTTTACTACTATTTTTCTTCCATTTTTTTATCAACTTTACACAATTATTTAACCTATCAAATTAATTCATTTTCACTTCATTTTTCACACACTTGTTATTTAATATACCTATTTTATGAATAATCAAAAAAATCATAAAAATATTATTTATTTCATGTATTTTAATTAGGTTTAAAATAGTATGTTTTAAATGTTTTCTTAAATACTTTAAAATATATATTTTCATTTTGTTTTAACCTAATTACTTTGTGAATAATTTTATGATAAAACCCTAATTATTTAGGTCTTAATTAGGTATGGATTTCATCTTTGCCTTAATTATGTTGACTTTTGTCAATTTGCAAAACTGTTTTCAATCTCCGATCAAACAGATGATTAAGGTTTTCAAACAACAAAACCTTATATCATTACAAATCATTTTCAACTGTTTCTCATAACAGTGAATCATTTTCAAGTGGGCCTCTAATAGAGTGTAAGTCCCAACACCTTTTTCTTTTCATAGTTTGTTTTCAAAAACTGTATTTACAAAATCTTCTTTCTGTTTTCAAAACATTCTTCTGGTATTTGAAGGGCATTATTCCCGGTGAAACTCTTCAGATACCTATGTGACCTTTGTCCATCTTCACTTCTTCTATTTTCAAAAAAACCATTAACTGTTTATCATATATATTCAACTGTTATCCATCAATTACTGGTAAGGCTTTGTACATACTTCTTCAAAGGCCTCCACTCCATCCAGGTTAGGCTTTACAAGCTTTCAATTTACAGTCTTTGTTTAAATTACTGTCAAATATAAACTGTGCATATATTTGTTTAGAACTACGTTTGAGTGTAAACCCTAGGACAGTTAAACTATATATATATTATAGGAATATGACCTAGGATTGAGAATGTCTTCCCGGTGAAGGCTCTTTCCTAATTAGAGATCTGTAGTTCAAACCCCCAAGATGAATTATTCCCGGTGAAACATCTTGGCAAAAACCTTAGAATCCAAAAAATAGGACACATCCACCCAAAGAGGAATTATTCCCGGTGAAACCTCTTACCCATTTGCTTAAAGCCAAAATAAGTTCAAAACTAGATAGCTTTCTCTTGTGCTATAACAAGGACCCTCGATGACCCTCGATTAGCCTCCTCTTGGGCTTTGTACAAGGACCCACAGGCTTCTTAAAAGCATTTCCAGCTTCCTCTTGAGCTTGTATACAAGGACCCATCAGGTTTCTTATAAACATAGGAACAGGTCTTTAGTCACCTTTTAACATACCCTGGTGAGTTTCTTCCAATTTAAACCAGACTTTAAACAAGCTAAGTTTGTCTCAATTTTAAATTGAGTACACCTTTTGGAATGAGAGACATGGACAGTCTCTGTCACTCTTATCTTCATCAATCTTCCTTAGCAGAGTCTAGGATCCATGTTTGCTTATCCTCAGCAAGAGTCATCCTTCATCTTGGGCTTTAAACAAGAAGTCTCACTAGATAATCTTTCTGCCATTCATCTTAACAAAAACCCCTGGAAAGGGTTAGCCTCCACACATTCTTTCATCTTAACAAAAACCCCTGGAAAGGGTTAGCCTCCACACATTCTTTCATCTTAACAAAAACCCCTGGAAAGGGTTAGCCTCCACACATTCTTTCATCTTAATAAAAAACCCCTGGAAAGGGTTAGTCTCCAAAATCACTTCTTCAAAAAACCAAAGATTCATTTCTCTTAGGAGATAATTTCCCCAAAAGAGTCAAAACCCCTGGAAAGGGTCAGCCTCCAAAAACATGACAAAAATCAGTCTTTTAACAGACAATTTCTCCAGCTGAGTCAAAATCCCTGGAAAGGGTTAGCTTCCAAAAAAAAATCAGTCTTTTAATAAATAAATCCTTCAGTAGAGTCAAAACCAACAAAAAACAGTTAGCCTCAACCTTGGGCTTCACACAAGGCACCAAAACAATAAAACTCCCCTGTTAATAGTCAGCCTCAACCTTGGGCATTGTACAAGGCAGATAATAGAGTCTCCCCAGTGAGTCCTTCATTGTTCAGTAGCCACAACCTTGGGCTTTGTACAAGGCAGATAAACCATACTTCATGTGTCAAAGATTCCTAACATCTAGGATCTTTTCCCTATTAGAGTCATTCATACTCAGTCAGCCACAACCTTGGGCTTTGTACAAGGCAGAAAATAATATTTCCCCTAGTTAGAGTCAGCCTCAATTCTGGGCTTTGTACAGAACAACAAATCAAACCCATCAAAATAGATTTTCCCTAAGCAGAGTCAGCCTCAATTCTGGGCTTTGTACAGAACATAAAAATCCCTTGTAAATTAATCCCCAGTGGAGTTTTCTCCCAGAGTCATAATAATAATCAATCAATCAAAAAGCCTCAAGCTTGGGCCTCATACAAGCCAGCTAAAAAATCAAATCTTTTATACAGTAGATAGACATAGCTTATCTCTATAGAGAGATCTTTCCTCTATCTCACCACATTCAAACAAACAAACATTACACATTTCAATTTCAATCAAAGTCTCCCATTTAGGACTCTGAAAGACATGCTCTGGCACATCCCCAGACTTGTACACTTTCCCTAATTTGGACGAGCATCTTTCTTTCATTTAAGAGATACTAGCATACTTGCAAACACACAAGTAAGGTCACTCTCTTAATGAAATGAATTCAATCATTCTGTCACTCTTTTAAAATGTTTGTGGTGGAATAGTAGAAATACCTCTCTATAAAGATGACTTCATGTCTCTTTACTGTAAACAGAGATTTAATTCAAGCTTCAACCTTGAGCTTCAAGCAAGGCACCCAAAAATAATTAATAATCAATTAGTTCCCCGAACTACATTAAGCTCTGACTTCCATTAGGGATATGTAGGCATGAGGTTCACAAGGAATCTCAGCGAGCTAATAAAATACCAAAAATAGTCAGTCAGTCTGTCTGTCTTTCTTTTATTCAATTCAATTCCTTCTCCTAACACAAAGGAGAAACTTTCCCAATAATCATTAGCAGCACAAACACATTTAGACACAGAGAAGGTTCCTGTAGAGTACTACAGATATGTAGGGTGTTTAAACACTTCCCTATGTATAACCGACCTCCCGGACTCCAGAATTTCTAGTCTAGGTGAAATCCGCACACTTAGCAAACTCTTAGGGTTTAGTTGAGATCTTTTTTTCCCTTTCCTACTCGTAGGACAAAAAAGAAAGTTCGTGTGATATCGTAGGAAGAACTGAAACAAAATTCATCCCACCACGGGCGCATTCTCCTTCCAAATTTCGCGTGAAGGGTCTAGCGTGCCGTCCTCCCAAGTGAAACGGGGAGGTAAAAAAAACGACACCACAGAGTGGTATCAAAGAACTCATCATTGCATATGGATCTTTCTCACATTTCTTCGTAACCAAGAAACCAAGTTAACCTCATTAAGCAAAGCTCACTCTCTGCAAATACACTGAACTCTTTGCCTATAAATAGAAGAGCATACCTCAGTAATTAGACACACCAAAGCAACAAAAATCTTGCTTTCTCTCTTCTTCCCTCATACTTAGGTTTTTCAAAGGCTCTTTGGCAAGAAGACTTGGATTCTTTAAACCAGAGCTCTTCCTTTGAAAGTAAGTATTCAAACACCTCAAGGGAGGTATTTAGAAGTGATCCAAACACCTGGAACACTTCTATAAGTGGAGAATCATCATCTTCACCTCTCACTTGGATCTACATCAGTTGAGGTCGAGCAAGAGGTTCTGGGGAGTTCTAACCCAAGCTAAGCATCTCAACACCTTCTTGGGGGATCACTGAAGCTATTTGGATCGCTGCAACAGCTATGTAACATACTTTGATCAGAGCTCGATCTCCATTTCAGAGGTAAGTTTCATAAGCTTCAAACTCTATGATTCATGCTTCATAAATCAAAACTTGTGATACCAACAAGTTTCTGCACCTGAGAGGATCATTAACCCTCAATCAATTGCATCATATCATGCATATAGAGTATTTCATGTTAAATTTCAGTTTTAGGGTTCTTAGTGTTCATGCGTGCCAATTTTGAATTACACTGAAAATAAATAAAATCAAAGGACACCATCATGATCCTTTTTCAAAAACGAGCAAAATCCATGTTTACATCTTTAAGTTTGGTTGAGAAACGAAGGAGATAGCAAATTTAAATATTTGAAGCTTGAGGTTGAAGATGAAGATGGTGGCGCCATTTTTCAAATTTCCCAGGAAATGAGTTTATTTTATTTTGAATGATAGGCGTGTCATTTACGAATTCATCGTAATGTCACAATGGCTACAATACGCGTCCAAAGTCTCTCTCTCGCCCAAGGTCTGGGGTTCGAACCCCCTCCTCAGACCTTTTGTTTTGTTCATTTTATTTTTTCCTTTCATGCACTTGTTTTCAAATATAATGAGCTGGAGGTATTTGTCTAATAAGCTACGCGCATGGTCCAGATGGTAAGTGTTTTGAGTGGTGACCTAAAGGGCGTAAGTTCAAGCCCCTTGGGAGATAAACCCTTATTTTTTATCACTTTTCCCATTCAATTTCTTCACAATTTCAACTAATTAATTCACCTATCAAATTAATATATCTATTTTGAGATGGTGGTGTCATTTTTCACAAATTTCTCATTTAATATATCTATTTTGAGAATATCCAAAAAAATCACAAAAAATATATTATTTCAATATATTTTAATTAGGTTTAAAATCATATGTTTTAATACTTTAAAAATATAGTTTTCACTTGATTTTCAATACTTAATCTCTTGCACCTATTTTTGTGATAAAACCCTAAACATTTAGGTCTTAATCAGGTATAGGCCTTGCCTTTATCATAATTAAGTTGACTTTTGTCAATTTTCAAAACTGTTTTCAAACTCCGATTAAACAGACGATCAAGGTTTTCAGACAACAAAACCTTGTATCATTTCAAATCTCTTCAACTGTTTTTCATAAACAGTAAATCAATTTCAATGGGCCTCTAATAGAGTGTAAGACCCAACACCCTTTTCTTTTCATAGTTTGTTTTTCAAAACTGTATTTACAAAATCTTTTCATCTGTTTTCAAAACATTCTTCTGGTATTTGAAGGGCATTATTCCCGGTGAAACTCTTCAGATACCTATGTGACCTAATGTCCATCTTCACTTCTTCTGTTTTCAAAACAAAAAACATTAAACTGTTTACAATAAACATTCAACTATTGTCAATAAACAACCCAGCTACTGGTAAGGCTTTCTACATACATCTTCAAAGGCCTCCACTCCATCCAGGTTAGGCTTTATAGCTTTCCATTTACAAGCTTTCATTTAAATTATTGTCAAATATAAACTATATATATATATTGTTTAGAACTACGTGTGAGTACAACCTTAGGACAGATAAACTATATATATATATATATATATATATATATTATAGGACTATGGCCTAGGATTGAGAATGTCTTCCCGGTGAAGGCTCTTTCCTAATTAGAGATCTTTAGTTCAAACCTCAAGATGAATTATTCCTGGTGAAACATCTTGAAAAAAGCCTTAGAACAAAAAAAATAGGATACATCCACCCAAGAGGAATTATTCCCGGTAAAACCTCTTACCCATCTGCTTAGAGCCAAACTAAGTTCAAAACCACATAGCTTTCTCTTGTGCTATAACAAGGACCCTTGATGACCCTCGACTAGCCTCCTCTTGGGCTTACAATACAAGGACCCACTAGCTTCTTAAAAGCGTATTTCCAGCTTCCTCTTGAGCTTGTATACAAGGACCCATCAGGTTTCTTAAAAACATAGGAACAGGTCTTTAGTCACCTTTTAGCCTACCTTGGCGAGTTTCTTCTACTCTTCAAACCATACTTTAAACAAGCCAAGAATGTCTCAATCTCAGCATTGAGTTCACCTTTTGGAATGAGAGACATGGACAGTCTCTGTCACCTTTATTCCCAATCTTCAATAATTTTCCTCCTTAGCAGAGTCTAGGTTCCACATTTGTATATCCTCAGTCAGAGTCAGCCTTAATCTTAGGCTTTAAACAAGAAGTCTCAATCAATCCTTTATTCTTTCATAATCAATGGAGTGCTACCCAATCATTCATTAAGCACAAAAATCCCCTGGAAAGGGTTAGCCTCCACATCATTCCTTCATTCTAACAAAAACCCCTGGAAAGGGTCAGCCTCCAAAAATTAAGCTTTTAAAAGATAAACTCTCCAGCAGAGTAAACCCCTAGAAAGGGTCAGCCTCCAAAATCACTCCTTTAAAAATTCAAATTCCCTGGAAAGGGTTAGCTTCC
The DNA here is from genome assembly GCF_029867415.1 of Vicia villosa. Classification (NCBI taxonomy): domain Eukaryota; kingdom Viridiplantae; phylum Streptophyta; class Magnoliopsida; order Fabales; family Fabaceae; genus Vicia; species Vicia villosa. The sequence continues at coordinate 35,943,285 of NC_081181.1, forward strand.
AAAAATCATCTTCCAAACCTTCAAAACTCCTCAATAGAGTCTAGGTCAATCACTCAAACAAATGCCCCAGTAGAGTCAATCTTCAAACCTGGGTCTTTCATTCATCAATCCCTGCTTAACAAAGAGCCCAATCCCCAGAAGGGTCAACCTTTAGTCTCTAAACAATAGAGTAATCCTCAGTAGAGTCAAAAATCCCCTCTGAGTCTAAAAGATCCCACATTTGTAGATCTTTCTCCATTTAAGAGTCAGCCACAACCTTGGGCTTTGTACAAGGCACATACTCCCTCTAGAGTCAAAATTCTACTCATAGGTATTTCCCTATCCAGAGTCAGCCACAACCTTGGGCTTTGTACAAGGTAGAAAATAGAGTCTCCCCAGTGAGTCATTTCCCATCAAGTAGCCACAACCTTGGGCTTTGTACAAGGCAGATAAACCACATTTCCTGTGTCAAAAGATTCCTAACCTTTAGGATCTTTCCCCTAGAGTCAGCCACAATCTTGGGCTTTGTACAAGGCACACAAAATAGAGTCATCCATACTCAGTTTCCTCAACAGTCAGCCACAACCTTGGGCTTCATACAAGGCAGAAAACAATGTCTTCCCTAGCTAGAGTCAGCCACAACCTTGGGCTTCATACAAGGCACAAAATAAAGTCTCCCTAGGTAGAGTTAGCCACAATTCCGGGCCTCATACAGAACACACAAATCACTCAATTAAAAGTCAGAATCAATAAAAGAAAACCTTTAAAAAGCCTCAAGCTTGGGCCTCATACAAGCCAGCTAAAATCAAATCTTTCAAACAGTAGATACACATAGCTTATCTCTATAGGGAGATATTTCTCCTATCTCAACAGAAACAATCATTTCAAACAAACAAACAAACAATCATTTCAAACATTCTCCCATTTAGGACTCGTGAAAGGCATGCTCTGGCACATCCCCAGACTTGTACAACTTTCACTAATTTGGTCGAGAATCTTTCATTCAAGAGACACGTGACTGGAATACTTGTACACAACCAAATAAGGTCACTCTCTTAATGAAACAAACTCAGCTTTTCTGTCACTTTTAATGTTTGTGGTGGAATAGTAGAAATACCTCTCTGTAAAGATGACTTCATGTCTCTTTACTGTAAACAGAGATTTAATTCAAGCTTCAACCTTGAGCTTCAAGCAAGGCACCCAAAAACAATTAATTTCCCTAATTAGTTCCCCGAACTACAAAAAGCTCTGACTTCCATTAGGGATATGTAGGCATGAGATTCACAAGGAATCTCAGCGAGCTAATCAAAAAAACAAAAATAGTCAGCCAGTCAGTCTTTTTTTCAAATCAATTCAATTCTCTCTCCTAACACAAAGGAGAAACTTTCCCAATCAAGCAACAAACACAAACACATAGACACGGAGAAGGTTCCCGTAGAGTACTACGGATATGTAGGGTGCTTAAAACCTTCCCTATGTATAACCGACCTCCCAGACTCCAAAATTTCTAGTCTAGGTGAATCCCCACACTTAGGAAACTCCTAGGGTTTATTTGAGATCTTTTTCCCCTTCCTCCTCGTAGGATAATTAAAAAGTTCGTGTGCTATCGTAGGAAGAACTGAAATAAAATTCATCCCACAAGGGCACTTCCCTCCTTCCAAATTTCACGTGAAGGGTTTAGCGTGCCGTCCTCTCAAGTGAAACGGGGAGGTAAAAAAAAGACACCATAGAAAAATGGCGACTCTGCTGGGGAATAGTAATAAGGAAAAATAGCCTTCTTGGTCTCGTATGTTAACTCCGGGGTTCATTTTGGTCCCTTAACTTCAAAAAGTTCCATATTGGTCCCTTAACTCTTCAAATGGTGTCATTTTAGTCCTTTTTATCATATTAGCGACTGATTTAGCGACCAATTTTTGAGTTTTTCCGTCGCTAATATGACTAAAAGGACTAAAATGATACATTTTGAAGAGTTAAGGGACCAATGTGGAACTTTTTGAAGTTAAGGGACCAAAATGAACCCCAGGATTAACATACGGGACCAAAAAGGATATTTTGCCTAGTAATAACCTTGGTTTTCATCCAAACCAATGGTTGACCTGCACTGGTCCAACCCCAATGAGGAATTAGGGATGCCAAATTCCCCCTCAAAAAAGAGAGGTCCTGCCTAACCTCTGTGTCATTTCATGTGTTTGTTGCATTTATACTTGTTTATTTTTATATGTTCTGTATCGGGAAAGGGCTTGATTCCCCCTTGTGGCGAGAAATCCTATACCCGGATTTGAGTGCAACATAAGATAGGATGGAGGATGTCTTCTCGGTGAAACCCTCTAATCTTGGTTCCCAAATCTACTCTTGGGATTTGCCTGGCTGGTTGTGATTAACAGCGCCAATGCATTCCGAGACTGATTTGTACCAGGAGGACCTAGAAACACATTAACCCCACTTAAAGCCTTATTAGGACGTAGAGCGATGATTACGAAAGTAATTGTCACGCAGATACTACACTCAGAGAAAACTATCTTATAGATACCAGTCAACGTATCTTTAAAATTGAGCAAAAGCTTTGAGACCCCTATAATCCGTTCTACAGGTACAAAAATCCTTATCCATAGTTTACCCTGGGGCGAGGTTTGCGATGTGACTCCATGACCATTATACCCTTCTACGCCATGTTTGTTAAAAACTCTTGTGTGTGCATCCATGCATTCATGCATTCATCATAATAATAAAAACAAAAAGTCTTTTTCGAGTCGTTTTTCAAGGAAACTAAATAAAGAACGTTTTGAACTTTAGAGAGAAAGAGAAAGAGAGAAACGAAGAAAGGACTTAAGGATCTATACCATGGATTACGGAAGAAAGAGAGCTAGGAAATACACCTTCAAGATTCCCAAAGTCGAGGAATTGGAAAAGCTCGGGAAACTGGTGGTCAACCCCTAGGCTTTCAAGGAGAAGTATGAAAAACTTCTGCCTCTTCTAAATACCAACATTGTGGATGGGATCCTTCCCACTTTGGTACAGTTTTACGATCCAACGTATCACTGCTTTACCTTTCCAGATTATCAACTCATGCCTACGTTGAAGGAATACTCTCGTCTGGTTGGAATACCCGTGTACGCGCAAGATCTGTACTCCGGTTTGGAAAAGAATCCTGACGATATTATCATTGCTGCAACTACTCCCTTGAACGTAGTCGACGTCAGAACTCATATGGTGAGTAAAGGAGGAATTCAAGGATTGCCCTCCAAGTTCTTGTTAGATCAAGCTCGGTACTTCGTCAGTATCCAAGATATGAGCGCTTTTGAGGACATCTTGGCATTGCTTATCTACGGATTATTTTTGTTTCCTAACATTGACAATTTCGTCGACATCAACGCAATTAAGATATTCTTGATTGGAAATTCGGTTCCAACCTTGCTTGCGGATGCTTACCACTTTATGCATTCGAGAAACCTGCATCAAGAAGGATTAATCACATACTGCATACCGTTGTTATACGAATGGTTCGTCTCGCACCTGCCGAAGTCTAGAACTTTCTGGAACATGAGGGATGGCCTTCACTGGTGTAATACGGTGAACTGACTTTTTTGAAATGTTGCGGATAGCAAGAGTCGCCACCGACTTTTATTTTATCCAAAATATAGAAAGGCTAAAAGAACAGAATAAAACCTTTAAAAGAAATTTTGAGTTCGGGGGGTAATTTATACAAAGGGAAAGTGTAAGGCACCCTTTGCATCCATGGTTTTCCATGGACTCTTAATTGCTTAGCTCACTTTGATATGTTTTGAAAATGTTTGCAGTGAATAAAGAAAAAGATTTGAATAAGGACTTTAGCTTGTAAATTAGTGTAGCCTTTTTGAAGGTTTTTGATAAAGAGTAAGAAAAATATTTTAAACCAGAGCAAGCAATTGAAAGGTCATTACCTTAAAATTGTAAAAGAGTTCTTTTAGCCTTTCAGGGCTATCCATACCATAGGAAGGTAGGAAGTCCTTTTATTTGGAGGTTGAAGGGTCTTCGAAGTTATCGTTCGCCATAAGACTGTCCATGCCATGAAGAGGGCAAGTAGTCTAAGGGAAGGATAAGAATAGTCATTATTAGGCAACCAAGAGGACACCTCAGCAATCGAAAGGGACTATCACATCATTTGTAGGCAACCTCGAGGGACGAGATCATATAATCGAACCGAAGGCAGCATCATTGGGACTTTTGATCTTTTGTGATGAGAATGAACTGAGGGCAACATTTGCCGAGGCGTCCTCGTATCCGAGGGACTTGACTATTCTGCATTGAAAAGGCAACAAGGCAACAAAAGAGGTTACCATAAAAGGTGTGTGGGTGCACAATCACGTTGATTTGATTTTGATCCCCATATGTCTCTAAATCATATCTTTGATTTTCTTTGATTTATTTGGACTTAATCATTTTTTTTAATGAATAAAAATTCATATAAAATCCAATAAATCTCAAATATTTGTGGTAATTGGAATGGATGTCTTGGATAACTTGTGGAACAAGATTGGTCCAAAAAAGATTGGGTCCCTTTGCAAGAAAGTTCAATTTGAAACCTTTTATTTCACATTTTTCTCTCTCAAAATTGTCCAACTTTGACAAGGCATGTCTCCCTCAATATTTAAGATATGGAGGAGTTCTAGGACTTTTTGGAAACCTCAAGATGTCCTCTACAAGCCACTTTGGAAGCTTTTTTTCATTTGAGGATTTTATCTTGATGATATTGGCTTTGACAAAAAACTGCTTTTGGTTGACTTTTAAAAAGGACCTGTAATGTTTTGATCCATATCTCTCAAATGAAGCATTTTTAGACTTGGCTTGTGAGAGACAAATTTGTAGAGAATTCAATTTCGTTAAAAATGAGCTTTGGATGGGATATTTCTGATGTTCCATGTGAAAGGTATGGCTGGTCAAAGTTCAGTTGACTTTCTCCTATGAAACCCTAATTTAGAAACTTTTGAATTTGTTGATTTCTGATCTTTTCTTGATGAATCATGATCAATCCTTGATCAAATGATGAATGATACTTCAAAATAAGGTTGTTGACAAAAGATTAGGAGTTTTTGACTGTACTCTGACCACAGTTGACTTTTAGATCAAAGTAGTTAACTGTTGACTTTCTAGGCAATTGAGTGGTCAATCCTTGGAATTGAAGCCTGAATTTTGTCATAGAGATAGTTTGAAACATCATAAGCCATATGAAATGCATTGGGGATCTTGATTTATTAAGTTTCTTTAGAGGAATCAAAACCCTAGTTTATCTAGCCATTGTTTAGGAGAATGTGTCTTTGAGTATTGAGTCTTGGTGTGAGCTTGGGAAGTAAAATGAGATGGGAAAATTTTGGGGTATGGCAGCTGCCCCTGTTCAATCTTCTTAAACCTGAAGATGTATATTGGCATGTGTGCCTATCGGAATCTGAAGGTATAAAAGGATTGAACACTAGAATACCAAGAAATTTGCCCTTGCTGATGGCGAAGGGACTTTTCGGAGATGGGCTTAAAGATGCCACCCAATTATTAAGATACTTGATTGAGATGGGCTTAAAGATGCCACCCAATTATTAAGAGACTTGATTGAGATGGGCTTAAAGATGCCACCCAGCTTGATAAGTTTTGAAAGTCAGAATGAATCGTACGTTAGACTATATCTGAATTTGAAGTGTTGAGAAGTAGTTGTTGAATGTTAGTCGTGTCAGCATTGTTCGTAGTAGCTGATTTAGACTTTGGAAAGGATGACCGTGTCTACACCATTCGTGATGATAGAATTAGATCTTTGAAGGTCGATCGTGTCAGCACCGTTCGTAGTAACTGAATTAGATCTTGGAAAGATGATCGTGTCTACACCATTCGTGATGATAGAATTAGATCTAAGTCTCTTGATTATCTCTGAACTATTCATGGAGAATACCCGAAACTAAGTATCAGAACTAAATCATTTTCTTGATTATCTCTGAACTATCTTTGGGGAATACCCGGAAATAAGTATCAAAATTAAATCTCTATTTTGATTATCTCTGAAATATCTCTGGAGAATACCCGGAACTAAGTATCAGAATTAAATCTTGGTCTTGATTATCTCTGAACTATCTCTGGAGAATACCCGAAACTAAGTATCAGAATTAAATCTCTGCCTTGATTATCTGTGAACTATCTATGGAGAATGCCCGGAACTAAGTATCAGAATTAAATCTTGGTCTTGATTATCTCTGAACTATTTTTGGAAGATATCCAAAATTAAGTGAAGGATAGAAAAACACTTAGAAAGGGGGGGTTTGAATAAGTGTAGTCTAAAAACTTGAACGATAAAAACAAATTGCACAGTTATTTTTATCCTGGTTCGTTGTTAACTAAACTACTCCAGTCCACCCCCTTGGACTGATTTACCTCACCTGAGGATTTAATCCACTAATCTCAACAGATTACAATAGTTTTCCACTTAGTCCGCGACAAAGTCTTCTAGAGTATCCTGATCACAACCTGATCATTCCAGGAACAATTGCTTAGACACAAGCTAAGACTTTCTAGAGTATCCTGACCACCACGTGATCACTCTAGTTACAACTGCTTAGACACAAGCTAAGACTTCCTAGAGTATCCTGATCACACTTGATCACTCTAGTTACTTACAAATTAATGTAATCAATTCTAAGAGTATTACAATGCTTCTGAAAAGCTATAATCACAACAGTGATATTTCTCTTAAAGTTTAAGCTTAATCTCACTAATATATTACAACAGCAATGTAGTGAGCTTTGATGAAGATGAAGTTTGTGAGCTTTGATTTGAACAGCGTTTCAGCAAGTTTGTATTCACAGAATTCGTCAGAATCGGTAACCTTGCTTCTCATCAGAACTTCATATTTATAGGCACTTGAGAAGATGACCGTTGGGAGCAGTTAATGCTTTGCGTATTCCATACAGCATTGCATTTAATGTTTCACTCTTTTGTCAACTACCTCGAGCCTTGTTTACGCTGTGTCTACTGACGTTGCCTTTAATAGCTTCTAACGTTCCTTTTGTCAGTCAGTGTAGCCTGCCATCTTGTACTTGCTTCTGATCTGATGTTTGTGTATACAACGTTTGAATATCATCAGAGTCAAACAGCTTGGTGCAGAGCATCTTCTTGTCTTCTGACCTTGAAGTGCTTCTGAGCGTGATACCATGAGAACTTCAGTGCTTCTGCTTCTGATCTCAAGTTCTTCTGATGCTTCCATAGACCCATGTTCTGATTCTGCTTTGACCATCTTCTGATGTCTTGCCAGACCATGTTCTGATGTTGCATGCTGAACCTTCTGAGTCAAAGCTTCTGAGCGGTGATTTGTGCATACTCTTTATATATTTCCTGAAAGGGAAATTGCAATGTATTAGAGTACCACATTATCTCATCCAAAATTCATATCCTTTTTATCATCAAAACTAAGAATATTGATCAGAACAAATCTTGTTCTAACATTAAGTGTCAGAACTAAATCCCTGTCTTGAATGAGGGTCAGAATTAAATCGTTGACTTGATTATCTCTGCACTATTTTCATTTGGTTTGTAGGAATAGACTGAAAAAACAGTATTAATTTTATGCAATGTCGTGATGCATGTATTGTAATGTTTATTTTTGAAATGAATGAGATTGTATGCATATGCCATGAGGCGTATATATGAAGCGTATGATGTATGAATGCAAAATGTTGGTTAATAATGATAGAAGATTGTAGCAGCGTCTGGCGGGGAAAATAAATCCTTGACTGTTGTGGAGAATACAGAACCCGAGGATACTTAGTTGGGGATTTTTGGCTTCTTCTTGGGGATGAGAGCCATTTGAATGATTGATCTTGATGTACCCTAACTGGGGATAAGAGAGATGAATAACCTTATTTGGAGAAGAGAAAAGAGTCAGGGAATCGGCAGTGTCGAAAATGTAAAACTCCGTTGAGGAACTAAGTCTTTGTTGGGACGAGAACATTTGAAGGTATCTTCTTAATGATTACTCTGTGGGGAGATGATCCTGTGAAACCGGCTTTCTGGGAAGATATGGATGTCTTGCACGTTTCCCCCAATGATTATAGCACCTGCCATTCCTGGACTCGTATTAATTGGGAAACACCAGTGAGTATTGATCGAAGTGTTGAACATGCCTTGCATAGCTTTGCCCCAGCTATTAGGGAATTTGAAGAGATTTGCCTCGCGAGGACCTTATGAGATGTGGACTATGGTTGACATGCCCCTAATACTTAGTATGATGCCCTTGACTGATCGGGAAGTAGCTTCAGACCTACTTGGGTGCATGCCCCTGATTGTTTGACGTTTCTGAGTGATTCTCTGAATCTTGACCTGATTGCCTCAGATTGACTGGTCGAAGCATGTCATACCCCTTGTGTTCATTGACTACTAATCAACTGAGTCAGTTATAAGAGATGTTGCTACCGAGATAGTTTCGTCTGTCGGGATGATTTTTAATCATTAGTTGTACCCTGTGCAGATTCTTTCTGATGCTAACACTTGAAATTATGTAGCAGAATATGTTTAATAATGAACTCATGAGATGCAATGCATATGTCTGTCTTGAGTTTTTCAAAAACATTAAAACAGGAGATGTAAAAGCGTGATGTTTATAAAAACGTGATGTTTGTAAAAACAGGATATCAACTCAGCATTTATGGCAAATCTTAAGGAGTCAGGATACCCTTTTGGTGACAGTATGCTTTTGAACTAACCATGCTTCAGTTAGGACTTTCAAGGGTTGTAACATGGCTTGGTTCACGGTTTAAGAAACAAAGGATAACGGCTCAAAATTTATTTGTACCCATCCCAATCTTCGTGATGTTCTTCGATCCTATGCTCAGTTAATTCTGTGTTTAAGCCTTTAGCAAAGCTTGAATTTGTAACATTGATGTTTGATGATGGTTAAAGTATCAGAGGTTTAATTTGGACAGGCAGTCATCCTTTGTTGTAATACTTTCTTTTTGTCGAGGATTTTTAGTGACCTTTTTTGAAATGTTTTCTTTTATCAAGGATTTGTAGTGACCTCTTTTTGACTTTGTTGTCCCTAACTTTTGCCTGAACTGTTTATTTTGAGATTACAGTCAGCGGGATATTTCGATTTTCGATAAGTCTCCTTCATAGGTTTTGACTTAACAGTTTTTTTTCTTTCTGGTGGATCTTGACTGCCTGACTTTAATGGTTGCGGGGATCCATCATTATTTGCGTAAACAACTGCTAGTATAATTAAGTCAACTGAGTAACTACCCTGCCCCAGGTTATGATTAAAGGGTTTCAATTTGCACGTGAAAGAAAACTCCTACACCTTAGGCTCAAAGGGGTTGACGAGGGACTAACATCCTTATATCTCCTGAAGGATAGAAAAACACTTAGAAAGGGGGGGTTTGAATAAGTGTAGTCTTAAAACTTGAACGATAAAAATAAATTGCACAGTTATTTTTATCCTGGTTCGTTGTTAACTAAACTACTCCAGTCCACCCCCGCGGAGTGATTTACCTCACCTGAGGATTTAATCCACTAATCGTAACAGATTACAATGGTTTTCCACTTAGCCCACGACTAAGTCTTCTAGAGTATCCTGATCACAACCTGATCACTCTAGGAACAAATGCTTAGACACAAGCTAAGACTTTCTTAGAGTATCCTGACCACCACGTGATCACTCTAAATACAACTGCTTAGACACAAGCTAAGACTTCCTAGAGTATTCTGATCAACACTTGTCACTCTAGTTACTTACAAATTAATGTAATCAATTCTAAGAGTATTACAAATGCTTCTGAAAAGCTATAATCACAACAGTGATATTTCTCTTAAAGTTTAAGCTTAATCTCACTAATATATTACAACAACAATGTAGTGAGCTATGATGAAGATGAAGTTTCTGAGCTTTTAATTGTACAGCGTTTCAGCAAGTTAATATTCACAGAATTTGGTTCAGAGTTGTTGTTGTTGTTGTTGTTTATAGTTAACCTTGCTTCTCATCAGAACATCATATTTATAGGCGCTTGAGAAGATGACCGTTGGGTTCATTTAATGCTTTGCGTATTCCGTACAGCATTGCATTTAATGTTTCACGCTTTTGTCAACTACCTCGAGCCTTGTTCACGCTGTGTCTACTGACGTAGCCTTTAATAGCTTCCAACGTTCCTTTTGTCAGTCAGCGTAGCCTGCCACTTGTACTTTCTTCTGATCTGATGTTTGAGAATACAACGTTTGAAAATCATCAGAGTCAAACAGCTTGGTGCAAAGCATCTTCTTGTCTTCTGACCTTGAAGGGCTTCTGAGCGTGATACCATCAGAACTTCAGTGCTACTGCTTCTGATCTCAAGTTCTTCTGATGCTTCCATAGACCCATGTTCTGATTCTGCCTTGACCATCTTCTGATGTCTTGCCAGACCATGTTCTGATGTTGCATGCTGAACCTTCTGAGACAAAGCTTCTTAGCGCTGATTTGTGCATACTCTTTATATATTTCCTGAAATGGAAATTGCAATGTATTAGAGTACCACATTATATCACACAAAATTCATATCCTTGTTATCATCAAAACTAAGAATATTGATCAGAACAAATCTTGTTCTAACAATCTCCCCCTTTTTGATGATGACAAAAACATATATAAATGATATGAATTTGCGATTAGAAAGAGCAGACGGCTAAAGACAAATTACACAGCTATAACATAAGCATGTGAATATGTCTCCCCCTGAGATTAACAATCTCCCCCTGAGATGAATAATCTCCCCCTGAAATAAATACTCGAAAAACTTTAATAATAAAAGACTTCCCTGATTATTTCGGTAGAGACGATCACATAAGCTTTTGTCTTCTGATAATTCATAGCTTGTGATCTTCAGAACATTCACAGCTTCTGGTTCATGCTTCCATTTAGGACAGCTTCAGAACTTGAGTTTCTTTGATCTTCAGAACATTCACAGCTTCTGATTCATGCTTCCATTTAGGACAGCTTCAGAACTTGAGTTTTCTGGATCTTTAGAACATTCACAGCTTCTGATTTCTGCTTCCCTCGGATAGCTTTAGAGCTTTGAATTTCTTCTTACATCACTTCATGCTAGATTGTATCAGAACATTGTTGAATGTACCAGAGCATCATCAGAGCATATCTACATCCTGAAATGTTACAGAACAAAACTAAACGACAAAAGTCAGCATGAATGAGTTAGAACATAAAATGTGTATCAGAACACAAAATATGTATCAGAGCCATATAAGCCATATAGAATATATCAGATCCAATAGACAATGTATCAGAGCAAATAGACAATGATTTGGATCATATTCTATTATCAGAATTTCTGATCATTCTTCCTTCTTGCTTCTGATTCTGAAGCTTCCTAGCACTCAGCTTGCTTCAAGAATCCAAGAGCTATTTCTGATCATTCTTCCTTCTTGCTTCTGATTCTGAAGCTTCCTAGAACTCAGCTTGCTTCAAGAATCCAAGAGCTTGATTCATTTTGTTGCTTCTTATGTTGATCTTGAATCTTTGATTCCTGCAACAACACAACTTAAAAACATTGAACTTTGCAAGTTCTGTTAGTAAATGTGGAGCCTTTTTACTCGGTAACTGATAATATTAATTAGATCATTTATCATATATTTTCTCCCCCTTTTTGTCATAACATCAAAAAGCATAAAAGATTCAGATGTAAAGCAAGAGACAAAAGGAAAGTAACATAAATAACTTTTCATTGATTTCAACAAGAAGGATTACAAAAGGTGTATGCAGAAAGCAGATGCAACAAGGAAAGAAAACTACAAAGACTTAAAGCCTAAGACTCTATCCTACGCAAAGACTGCGCAAACAACTCAAGAACCCTCTGGTCTTCAGTTTGTTCAGCCATGAAAGCTTGAAAACTCTTCATGCCTGTCCAGACTAGAACCTCCACTGTAGGAGAGATCCAAGAGACCAAAGAGGAAGTGAGGGACAGTTCATAGACAGGGAGCTAATGTTGCAAACGGGCTCCAGTGACTCAAGAAGGTCTTCTTCCTTTGGATAAATGTTGATAACAACATTGAAGAAGAGATCTGTCTTGAAAGAGACTTGGAGAGCCATCCCAAGATATGCTTCACATCTTGTAACTGATTAACCCTTCCATCCGTTCTCATTGAGTTGAAAGGATTCATGATGAACGCTAGGTTGAAGATGAATGAACTAGGGTTTATGCCAAAGAAAAACTTTGTTGGACAAGAGAGAAAAAGAAAGAGAAAGAGAGCCAAGACTTATTGAAAAAAAATGCAACGAAATGAAGGAATAAATAGAGGGAAAAAGAAGAGGGAAACGTTCGAGGAATATAAAAAAGAAAAGAAGGACAATAAAAGAAATGATGAATGGCATTTAATGTAACATGACGTGAGGAGAGATAATAATGACAAAAGACGAGATTTGCACAGTTACCTAAGTAGACGTCCCCTCAACTGCACGCACGCTTGTCCAGAAATAGTGAACACGTGTGTACCATCTGGATAGCCAGTTACAACTGTTTTGCTTTTTAAAGAGATTCTGAATCAACTTAGACAATGAAATGTTAGTAATAACTGAATCACAATTTCTAATTGATTTCAATCAGAACTTCTTAAAAAAAATCCAATTTCATTTCAGAAGATACTCATACATAAGATCTTCTCATCTTCTCATTCTGGGCATAAATCCATACTGATATTCTTCAGAATGAACTTAAACCTATCTTCAGCAAGGGGTTTTGTAAAGATATCATCCCATTGATGGTCTGTATCCACAAAGTTTAAAGATATAACACCCTTCTGAACATAGTCCCTTATGAAATGATGTTTAATCTCAATATGTTTAGCTTTTGAATGTAAAATAGGATTCTTAGATAAACATATAGCAGAAGTATTATCACAGAAAATAGGAATGTTACTCTCATATATCTGATAATCTTCCAGCTGACTTCTCATCCAGAGCATTTGTGTGCTACAACCAGCAGCAGCAACATATTCTGCTTCTGTTGTTGAGAGGGCAATAGTAGCTTGCTTCTTGCTGTACCATGAGATCAGATGACTTCCAAGAAATTGACAACTTCCAGAAGTGCTCTTTCTTTCTATTCTATCTCCAGCATAGTCAGCATCACAGAATCCTACTAAGTTGTAGTCTTTAGATCTTCTGTAAACTAAACCAACATTAGTAGTACCTTTCAGATACCTTAGAATTCTTTTAACCGCTGTTAAATGAGATTCTCTTGGATCTGATTGGAATCGAGCACACAAACAAACACTAAAGAGAATGTCAGGTCTAGAAGCAGTTAGATATAGAAGAGATCCAATCATACCTCTGTACAACTTCTGATCTACCTTCTTACTTACCTCATCCTTACCCAGTACACATGTTGGATGCATAGGAGTTTTGGCTTCTTTGCTTTCAGAAAGATTAAACTTCTTCAGAAGTTCTTTCACATACTTCGTTTGATGAACATAGGTTCCATCGGAAGTTTGGTTGATTTGAATCCCAAGGAAATACTTGAGTTCTCCCATCATGCTCATTTCAAATTCAGCCTGCATAGACTCAGCAAACTCCTTTCCAAGTGTAGCATTAGATGTTCCAAAGATAATATCATCAACATATATTTGACAAATTAAAATATCCTTTTTAAATGTTTTACAAAAGAGAGTAGTGTCCACTTTTCCTCTAGTGAAATCATTTTCCAGAAGGAAAGAACTCAAACGTTCATACCAAGCTCTGGGAGCTTGTTTCAATCCGTATAATGATTTCTTTAATTTGAAAACATGATTTGGAGACATGGAGTCTTCAAAACCAGGAGGTTGGTGAACATAAACTTCTTCATCTATATAACCATTTAAGAAGGCACTCTTGACATCCATCTGATAAAGAGTGATGTTGTGTTGAGTGGCAAAAGAAATTAATAGACGAATAGATTCTAACCTGGCCACTGGTGCAAAGGTTTCTGTATAATCAATCCCTTCTTGCTAACTATAACCCTGAGCAACCAGTCTGGCTTTGTTTCTTACCACTTCACCTTTCTCACTTAGCTTGTTTCTGAAAACCCACTTAGTACCGATGATGTTAAATCCTTTTGATCTAGGAACCAAGTCCCATACATCATTCCTTGTAAACTGATTTAGTTCTTCTTGCATGGCAATTATCCAGTCTGGATCTTCTAGAGCTTGATCAACAGAAGTTGGCTCGATCAAAGAAACAAGACCTAATTGACATTCTGCATTGTTCTTAAGGAATGCCCTTGTTCTGATGGGATCATCTTTCTTTCCAAGGATCACATCTTCTTAATGAGCTGAGGCAAGTCTAGGTGATCTTCTGATAGTTGGTTCTTCAGAAATCTTAAGATTCTCTAAAGATGCAGCAACTTGATCTTCTGATCCATTGCTTCTGAGACTGCCAGCTTCTGCAGCTTTGCTTCTTGATTCTTCAACTTCTGATATATCAATATCAAAATCTGCAAAATTCTCAAACTGCTTTGGTTTTTCAAGACCAAGCTTATCATCAAACCTGATATTGATTGATTCTTCTACAATCAATGTTTCAGTATTGTATACTCTGTAGCCTTTAGAGCGTTCAGAATATCCAAGAAGGAAACATTTTTGTGCATTGGAATCAAACTTAACAAGATGATCCTTAGTATTCAGAATAAAACATACACATCCAAAAGGATGGAAATATGAAATGTTGGGCTTTCTGTTCTTCCACAATTCATAAGGAGTCTTATTTTAGAATAGGTCTGATAGAGATTCTATTCTGAATATAGCATGCAGTGTTAATTGCTTCTGCCCAGAAATGCTTAGCCATATTGGTTTCATTGGTCATGGTTCTGGCCATTTCTTGTAGAGTCCTATTCTTTCGCTCTACAACTCCATTTTGCCGTGGAGTTCTGGGGCAAGAGAAATCATGGGCAATACCATTTTCTTTGAAGAACTCCTCAAAGAATCTGTTCTCAAATTCGCCACCATGATCACTTCTGACCTTTATGATTTTACACTCTTTCTCAGATTGAATCTGAGTGCAGAATTCAAAGAACACTGAATGAGACTCATCCTTGTGTTTCAAGAACTTTACCCACGTCCAGCGGCTATAATCATCAACGATGACTAATCCATATTTCTTCCCTCTGACAGATGCTGTTTTGACTGGGCCAAACAGATCAATGTGTAAGAGTTCTAATGGCCTTGAGGAAGAAACAACATTCTTAGACTTGAATGCAGGTCTGGAGAACTTTCCCTTCTGACATTCTTCACAAAGAGCATCTGATTTGAATTTCAGATTGGGGAGTCCTCTGACCAGATTTAGTTTGTTAATCTGAGAAATCTTTCTCAAACTAGCATGTCCTAATCTTCTGTGCCAGACCCATTGCTCTTCAGAAACAGACATAAGACAAGTCACCTTCTGATTCTTAAGATCCTGAAGATCTGTCTTATAAATGTTGTTCTTTCTCTTGCCTGTAAATAGGATTGAGCCATCCTTCTGACTTACAGCCTTGCAAGACTTTTGATTAAAGATTATGTCATAACCATTGTCACTTAATTGACTTATGGACAATAAGTTATGAGCTAATCCATCTACTAGTAGAACATTAGAAATAGAAGGAGAGTTACCAGACTTTATAGTTCCTGAGCCAATAATTTTGCCCTTCTGATCTCCTCCGAATTTCACTTCTCCAGCAGATTTAAGCACCAGGTCTTGGAACATAGACCTTCTTCCTGTCATGTGTCGCGAGCATCCAGAGTCCAGGTACCATGACATGTTGTGCTTTTCCTTCTTTGCAGCCAAGGATATCTGCAATAGGAATAATCTTTTCCTTAGGTACCCACATCCTCTTGGGTCCTTTCTTGTTAGTTCTCCTCAAGTTCTGATTGAACTTGGGTTTAGCAAAATATTTAGCAGGAGGAACAGTATGATACTTCTTATTCTGAGTTCCATGATATTTCTTAGGTTGTGACACATGCTTCTTGGTGTGTGTTATGTGAAAACTTTGTGCATGTGATGTGTGCTTAATATCATGGGAGTGGCCAAATTTAAATTGGTTATACAGAGGCTTGTATGATATTTTCATATCATCCACAGATTCAAGCTTGTATGGGATTTCACCCTCATAACCAATGCCAACTCTCTTGTTCCTAGACACATCATATATCATAGAAGCTAGCTGACTTCTGCCAATACTGTCGCACGCTCGCGAAAAATGAACAGAGTCGCCACCAATATATTTATCCCATAAGGGAAAGGAATATCGGAGAACCTAACAAAGGAAGGAACAGGGTCTTGCGACCAGAGAATCAAGGTACGGGAGTCGGTTACGCAAGGGGAAGGTGCTAGCACCCCTCACGCCCATCGTACTCGATGGTATCCACCTACGTTTGTTTCTATCTAAAGGGTGTGTACTATGTCTACGTATATGCGAATGAATGCAAAATGTAGGGAAAATAAAGAATTGTACTCGCACGGGCCCTACCCCGCTGC
This sequence comes from Vicia villosa, assembly GCF_029867415.1. Taxonomy (NCBI): domain Eukaryota; kingdom Viridiplantae; phylum Streptophyta; class Magnoliopsida; order Fabales; family Fabaceae; genus Vicia; species Vicia villosa. The sequence goes on from NC_081181.1 coordinate 35,959,732, forward strand.
CTACGTATCCTTTTCAGGAATCAGAGTTACCGTAGCTCGGCTAAAGATTTTCTGTTTGTTTTTGTGTTTTTTAGTTGGGCGGCGTTAACGCTCACGCTCTTGCATAAGGGATCGCCTAGGATGCAATGGAGCGGAGATAACTTGCCCTTAAGAAAAGAGGGAAGAGAGAGAGAATTGGTTTGTATCTTTTAAGGGTAATTCCATGATGACGAGAACCTACTACAAGGTCTCGCATCCCTTCCTTACTTTGTTTTAAATCTGACCATTTATTAGGTTTTTTGAAGTGTTTTTGATTGGTGTTTTTTATGGGGATTTTAACTTTGTGACTTAGATCATACCAAAAAGAGTTTTGTTTTGCATATTTAGAGAACGCACATCGAGGCCTACGCCACAATCGTTTCTCTAAATAACGGTTAAGAAATACATCGAGGCTTCACACCTCAATCATTTCTTCTCCGCTAAGTAAAGGAAATACAAAAAGGAGTTCTTTTGTGAATATTTAGAGAATGCACATCGAGGCCTACGCCACAATCGTTTCTCTAAATAACGGTTAAGAAATACATCGAGGCTTCACACCTCAATCATTTCTTTTCCGCTAAGTAGGAAAGAACATACATCGGGGCCTACACCCCAATCATTTCTTTCCTACTATGAAATATAGTAACGGTATGATCTTCATCGGTATTTATTAAGTATTTTAAAAGTTGAAAAGAAAAGAAAGAATGCAATGGAGAACTATTCCTAAATTCTAATCTAAGTTGTCTATACAAGGGAATCAAAATAATAAAAGCTATACAATTTATTAAGGAAAACTATACATGAGATAGGTAAAGGAAAATCAATATGCGACCAATAAAATTGAGAGCTATATCAAACAAACTATTATTCACAAACACACATATACCAATTAAATCTATGAAAGAAAATCGAGACTAAAATTATTTCTAAGTCTATTAACAACATTTTTTTACAAGTAAGTATTAAACAAAACAATTCAAACCTATTGTAAAAGATGATTTATTAAAAGGATTAAAACAATTAGGAAAAATCGACAAAAATTAAGGCAATTATTTACACACCCTAAAATATCTAAAACAAATTTTATGCATTTTTTATTTGAATTAAAATTGGAATTGTGAATTAAAAAGTTAAAAGAAAACTAAAATTAAAGTAAAATTGAAATCTACACAGGTGGAGGTGTATTGGCAGCTTTCTAAATGAACTAAAGTCACGTTAACAGTGAGATGGGCCAGGAAACTGGGGGTGGAGATAGCATGGGCGCATAGAGGCCCAGTTTAGAACATGATGGTGCATTAGCGATGATAGTGTGTGATTCTGAAAATGGGTGAGGGCCCAAACGCAGCTCACATCCATGGCCCAATCATCTCACAAACCAATCTAATTTTACCTCATTTTTATTTTGTTCATTATTTTATTCAGCATGTGACTATTGTTGTTCAGCATGCATTTATTTTATTTCATGTGACACCCTATGGTTTGCATTAAACGTAACATGAAGACAAGTGAACATTGCATCAATTGGGTCAAGGTACATTAAGTGGAATAAGACAACAAAACAGCACAAGCCAACCATATTATGACACGTCACACTCATTGCAATAGAAGATTTAGGAAGAAAAACGTGAAAGAGAGGAGAAGCATGCATGTGTTGCTCACGTGAACAGTACATGAGGTACTATTCACTGTCTTCTCTGACGGACCAAAGCGGTGGTCACGACGGCGCCGGCGCAAGAGTTCCCGGCAGATGATCAAACGAGACCTCTCTCCCACTCGGTTTTCGCCGCTGAGTTCAAATACGGCCTTGGTTTTCCGTGATACTCCCTCTATCATTCTAACTAAGTGGATTCCTAAAGCCCTAACTTGAAGAACTCCTATTAAAAACCAAACTAATCACAACAACGAGATTCAAATCATTCACAAAGCTCAAGCGAGCGATCTTAACATTCAAACAACAAGTTATTCGAGCAAAACAGATCCAATTACCAAGAATGAAAAGAATGTGTAAATGTGCAGCACGAATGCTTCATGACCTATCCCATGGTGGCTAATGCTGAGAAGTTTATAGAACCACTTACTTGTTCAATTCTTGATTCCAGAAGAGAGTTCTACAATGCTATGCTCCTCCTTGCCAAGATATGATGATGATGATGATGATGATAGTGAATGGAGATGATGATGAAGATCGAGGTTGAGGCAAATGATTATGAAGGAGGTTTGAATCCGTGGCTTGATGCTAGGGACTGATGAAGACGTAGTGATGGTGGTGGTAATGGCAGTGATGATGACGGTTTTTTAGCGGAGGTTGATGAGGGTTGTTAATGGTGGTTGGAGGAGGTTGTTGAAGGTGGTGATGATGATTGAAGAAGGAGATTCGGTTATGGAGTTTGTTGGATGAAGATGAAGGTTGTTAGGGTTGGTTATGGAGATTGTTATGAGAAGAGAGAGGAGTAATGAGAGTGTGCGGTTGTGATGTGAAGCTGAGAAGAAAAAATGAAGTCCCCCAATTTGTGAGGAGGTTTAACTTTTTATAGTGTGAAGGTACATTGGAGAGTTACGGTGTGCTTTGCTTGTAGTAGATTCTCTTCTCATATTTAATGAACACGTTTTCCCTTTGTAGTAACCTCTCCATGTGCTTTCTCATGTCAAGACAATGCATGGATATATGAAGAAGGGTGATGAATAATGAGGGTTGATACGATGGCATGTATGTTTCAGCAACAATCTAATGCTATTGATTTTGGCCATTTTAGCAACTTCAAGTGGTGGACTTTATGCTAATGCAACTTGATGTATAAGCATCCGATTCACACAAACTCGTGATCAAATGAAAGAGGGCGTGGAGATGAAGAGTTTGGTGTTGCATTAGAATTCTGGAGGTGTTTGAAACTCCTCAAAAATTGGTTTGAAAGTAGCCCACCACGTGTTTGATGGAATGCACACGCGTGCCCTGGGATTCTACCTAGCCAGATGCATAACCTTGGCCAGTGCGAGGGCATGACTTTGAACATTCACAATTGATTCAATATCCACTCAATTGACTCAATTCTTGTTCCATTGCATATAGTACATGGCAAAGAATAGATACATACCAAGTTTGCATTTGTGGGGTTCCTGGATTGCCCTAGGATTGGCTTCAAAGTTGCTACGCCACGTGCTCGATGAAACGTGTCACGTATGACCAGAAATGTGCCCAGCTTTGTGACTTGATTCAGATGAATAACTTCAACTTCACACCCTGATAACTCTTCAACCAAGTTCCAAATGAAGAAATGTCCAACTACAAAGTTGTTCTCCTCCATGAGAGGAACAACTTTGATGTTGTAAATTTCTCCAAAAAATGTCATTTGCCATGTGTAAATTGATGGTGAAGTGGACTGTTCATCAAGCTTTTAAGAGCCAAAAATTTTCTAAGTACAAAAACTTTCCTTTTTTTGATTATTTTATATTTTTGGCAACTTTTGTCAAACTCCCGATTTTATTCATTCCTCGACATTTCTTGACCGATTTTCCACCAAAAGTCGATATTCGAATAATTCTTCCGATTTTGACCCAAAAGTCAACTGCTCTGATTTTCCTGATCACTGATGGAATTCCTGATTAAATCTTCTCCAGTCAAATCCAGTCAAATGAATGCATCCGCATAGTCAGTATGAAAGCTTCTCACTCATAAAACCCATTCCTGATTAAAGGTTGACCAAAAAGTCAACTGGTTGACTTTGGTCAAGGAAACCCTGATTAGGAACAACCAGATGAATTACAAACATGTACACTCCCCCAATGCCTTGAGTTGAGAAGAACCCTAATCCAGGAAGACTTCAAAGAAAACAAAGCCACATAATCACACTTCGGATCCTCACATTTGGTAGGAAATTCCTTGCCGTAAGAAATCTTTCTTGTTAGTCTTTGATTGATACCAATGATATGCATGCATGGGTATGGATTATGACCTAAGTGATGTATGTACATGAATGTAAAGCCTAAGCCAGTTAGAAGTTAAAGGGTAGAACAAATTTGGGGTATGACAGCTGCCCCTATTTAATCGTCTTATACTCGAAGGCGAGATTGGCGCCAGCCTATCGAACATTCGAAGTAGAAGGAGATTAAATATCGGAGACTCGAAATTTGTCCTGAGGAGATGGAGTGGCTGTTATCCTTATTTTTATTTGATATCTGCTGGGGAAAGAGAATTTTGTTTTTGTTTTTTCTGGTGGAAGAATTTACAGTGGGTAATGGGTTTGAATGGAGATAGCTTATAACGTGGTAGCGGTGCCGACATGGGGTTTTCAAAGAGAATGGTTGTATGAAACAATGATCGAAAGAAAAAGACCTCGTGCGATTTACGACTCAACGTCAGGACTGAAAGGAATAGGATCTCGTGGCGATCTATGACTCAACATCGAAAGAAGATCTCGTGGCGATCAACTCGTCAACAGAAGAAAAGGGAATAAGATCTCGTGGCGATCTTATGACTCAACATCGAAAGAAGATCTCGTGGCGATCAACTCGTCAACAGAAGAAAAGGGAATAAGATCTCGTGGCGATCTTATGACTCAACGTCGAAAGAAGATCTCGTGGCGATCAACTCGTCAACAGAAGAAAAGGGAATAAGATCTCGTGGCGATCTTATGACTTGACATCAAGAAGATCTCGTGGCGATCAACTCGTCAACAGAAGAAAAGGGAATAAGATCTCGTGGCGATCTTATGACTCAACATCGAAAGAAAATCTCGTGCGATTTTCCACACTTTGGAAAGGAATAAGATCTCGTGGCGATCTATGACTCAACATCGAGAAGATCTCGTGGCGATCAACTCGTCAACAGAAGAAAAGGGAATAAGATCTCGTGGCGATCTTATGACTCAACATCGAAAGAAAATCTCGTGCGATTTTCCACACTTTGGAAAGGAATAAGATCTCATGGCGATCTATGACTCAACATCGAAAGAAAATCTCGTGCGATTTTCCACACTTTGGAAAGGAATAAGATCTCATGGCGATCTATGACTCAACATCGAAAGAAAATCTCGTGCGATTTTCCACACTTTGGAAAGGAATAAGACCTCGTGGCGATCTATGACTCAACATCGAAAGAAAATCTCGTGCGATTTTCCACACTTTGGAAAGGAATAAGATCTCATGGCGATCTATGACTCAACATCGAAAGAAAATCTCGTGCGATTTTCCACACTTTGGAAAGGAATAAGACCTCGTGGCGATCTATGACTCAACATCGAAAGAAAATCTCGTGCGATTTTCCACACTTTGGAAAGGAATAAGACCTCGTGGCGATCTATGACTCAACATCGACTCGACATCGAGGGACAAAAGAAGACATTGTGTCAGACGCTCATCGGAGATTGAAGATGCCTCGCATCGGCACCGAGATTGGAAGAGATTTGAAATGTGGTAGCAGATATCAATCGGAATTTGTAAGGACAACCTTTTGTGTGGGGATGTATTATTGTCTTGATTGAGTGATGATTTGTATTATCTGGCTTATGCTTTGTATGCATGTTTGAATTTTGATGCATGGCGTAATGATCCGCTTTGACGGATATGCTACGCTTTTGAGGATGCAATGTTATATGCAATGGAAACTATATGCAGAGTGCCAAATAAAGGCCTTAGTGAGATAAACACCAGGGTGAATCCCCTTAGTGTTAAGGACCATGTGGAGGTGCCAATAGATGTTGGACTTTGATTTGTAAGATGCACTTTTCTTTGACTTGAAGAATGATTTCTGACTTCTCACCATGTGCCACTGCTTGGAGGATTTTCAGCTCGAGGGGATTCCCTTGCTTCACCATGTCGAGGACGAGAAATTCAGGTAAGGAACTTTGATTAAGGAAGTAGAACAACTCCTAGGAGAAATAAACTCCTATACTTGAGGAATGGAACAAACTCTCAGGAGAAATAAACTCCATGCTTGGGGAGAGACCAAGGTTCCGGGAGAAATGAACTCCTATGATTAGGGAGAGGCCAATAAAGCTCTGAGGATCGTGCTCCAAGTTTCATGACCCATGAAGGAAATTGCCCCAGTGGATCCTTGGAGAGATTTGTCAAATCTCGACGTAACTGCCCCAGATTGGTAGAATTTGAGAGAGGTTAAACCTCGATTCAATTGCCCCTGATTAGTTGAATTTGAGAGAGATTCCTCGACTTGATTGCCCCTGATTAGTTGAATTTGAGAGAGATTCCTCGACTTGATTGCCCCTGATTAGGTATATCTTACTAGAATCCTCAATCTTTCTTTGTTTTGAAGTCAAACAACATGGAAACAACTTTACCACGCTCAACGGAGTCTTCAAAGTCTTCCCCTCAGGGTAATCAAAGAAAGTATTAATTGTTCATGCCCAACGGAGTTCTTTGGATAGCTTGCCCCTTGGTGGTCAGCATTTGGGATGATTGGCTTTTACTCCTCGGAGTTCTCAAGTCTCTTGTACCTTGACATGATCAAGTTACTTACTGATTCTGATCTTTGAAAATTTCCTTGATGTTAAGCACATATTTTGCATGCAAAAGAATGTTAATTCTAAGAATGATAATTCTAATGCAAAGCCTATGTTAGTCTTGAAGTTTAAAGAAACTTTTTATGGAATGAGGTTGCGACCTCTTGTGAATGGATCACTAGTCGACACAACCTCGATTTTTGCATATGGAAGATAAAGCAAGCATACGATACCAACATGGATATGAGTTATGCTTCATTGGGAGTCAGTTAAATGTTATCTCATCAGAGTGCGCTTTCAAAATAAACCCTACTTCAATTAGGACTTTTAAGGGTTGTAACTTGGCCAGGTTCACGGTTTTTAGAAAACAAAGGATTTTTTAGGCTCAAAATTATTTGTACCCACCCCCTTCATGATGTTCTCCATTCCTATGTTCAGTTAACTCGACACGAGTGTTCATCCCTCATAAGGAATTTGAAATGGTTGAGGAATCAATGGGGTTCTTTGGACATGGCGGTCGCTCACCTTTTATTCTTCTGATTCATTATCACACGACTTTGTTCTTGCTTGGCAATTTCATCATCTTTTCCTTTTGCCATTTTCTTTTCGTCTTATATTTTCATTATTTTTCGCCATTTTTTTTTTGCTCTCTTTTTTTTTTGAACAAGTCGTGTGACCTCGCATTATCTTTGATTCGTTGGAGGTGATTGCGACCGCCTCACTCCTTTGATTTGATGAAGGATTACCATTGTGGCATCGTCATCTCTTGATCTCTTGATGGAATAAGGATAATCATTGCGGTCTTGACATTCCTCAACCTTTTGGAGGATAACCATTGTTGTATCCTTAGATGCATACCCTTTTGGTGAGTTTTGAAAGCTCAATCAAGTTAAATGAACACTACCCGGCCCCAAGGTTAAAATAAGGGTTTTTATGATTAGAAAAGAAACTTCTGCTTCAAGGCTCAAAGGGGTTAACGAGGGTCTATCTCCCTTATATCTCCGGTGTTTGGGGATTTGAAATAATGCCTGTACATCCTCAGTAGGGTTTCATTCAAAAACACACGATTAGAGATTTTGCATTTTTATTTTTCATCATTCTCCCTCAGCTTTTTGCCTAAGCAAGCGATTAGTAAAGTTGGTATCGTAATGCCAAAATATTATATGAGTGAAAACGAATGGATTTCTTCAAGACAAACATAAACAATGTATTATGATTTTGATTCAGAAATTAACAAGTTTTTACATGCAATCAGTGCTTAAACAAACAATGAAATGTTACAAGTGAGAATGCAATAAGAAACTAAATGAATGCCATTGTTGAGGAGACTTGACTCCGTCTGGACTTGTTGAGCTTGAATACTTTCTGCAGTTCCTTCCAAACACTTCAGATTACTTCAAAAGAGAACTCCAACAAAGTCACCCATGAGTCGTAAACTTTTGCCTTGCTTTAGGGATTCGAGCAATGCGAGTGATGCAATGCTCAAGATAAGAGTACGTCTTGCTTATCCCTCGTGCGGGAGCCCCAAGCATAGTTGCTAGAGTAGTAATCGCCATCATAAATCGGAAGAATCTTGTATGATCATCAACTCAAGAGAGCCACTTGTGGTGAAGAAGACCCAAAACACAAATCTTACCCAACTGAAATTCTGACAAACGAGGAAGTAACTGGGCATAAGGCCATCAATTTGTTTCTTATATTTTTCTCTCTGTTAACAAGCAAGGGCCACTGAGAAGGAAATCATGAGAAAAGGCAACTGAGATATGAAGTAGAACCTTGAGGATGAGAAGCATTATGAAGAACACTCTTGATTACCACACGGGAGAAGATTCTGACGAAGTCACATAGGAATTTGTAATGCTTTTAGGGATTCGAGCAATGCAAATGGCGCAATTCTCAAGATAAGAGTACGTCTTGCTTATCCCTCGTGCGGGAGCCCCAAGCATAGTCATTGAAGAAGTATTTGCCATCAAACATGGAGGAACCTTGCGTAGTCACCAAACTTAGAGAAGCTATTTGTTGCAAAGAGAACTCAAACACCAACTGAAACACCAACCTCCACGGATACAACTGAGCATAAGAACCTTGAGAATGAGAGATGCTTCTACAAAACATTCTTGATTTCTTTTTTGGAAAAGATTATGACGAAGTTGCTCGAGAATTTGTGGTGCTTTTATTATTATCATACCAACCAACTCAGACAAGGAAGTAGTCTTCAACAAAATAGGGAATATTGAAGTGAGAATACGGAAATGAAATGATGATTGCCAATGTTGAGGAGCCTTGACTCCATTTGGGCTTATTCTTTTTTTTTTTGTGATACTTTCTGGAATACGGGCATTCACTTATGCATGAACTCTTCGTTTTATGCGCAGGCCATTCGGAGTGAATGACATTACTTTGGAGTCAATGAGATCTTGGACTTTGTGTTTCAAAATATTACAATCCTCAGTTGAATGTCCAGATGTCCCAGAATGGTACTCACACCTTGCATTTAAGTTATATCCTTGAGGAATTGGTATTGGAGGGGGCTTAAACTCCCTTAGTTGGACCAAAGAATCCTTGAGCAAATGAGAAAGCAGCTGACTATAGGTCATAGGAATTGGGTCAATCCTTCTTGGTGGTCTCCTTGGCATTTGTGGACCTTGCTGATGGCAATGATTCCAGTACCCATTCTGTTCAGGTGTCTTCCTCTTTTGATTTGGCTGAGAAACAAATGGAGACTGATGAGGTGGGAAACCTGGAACCCAAGACGGTGCATTATGCTTCTGATTTGAAGTAGATCTGACATAGAAGTATGAATCAACCTTTTCTTCCACCGCAGTTGGAACCCCATTTCCTTGAACAAACATACCCTCGGGGGTGAACAAAATCACTTTTGAATCAATGAGATCTTGAATTTGCTGCTTCAGCGCCCTACAATTCTCAATATCATGACCAGGTGCCCCAGAATGGAACTCACATCGGGCATTGGCATCAAAGGTGGGGGGAAGCTTTTCAGGCGTAGCCAATTCTCGTAGCTCAACCAACTGAAGCTCCAGCAAACGGGGAAGTAACTGAGTGTAAGGCATCGGGATAGGATTGAGAATTCTCTGAGGTATCTTAGGCTTTTTTCCACACATTTGGCCTCCTTGAAGAACAGATTGGCATGGAGGTAATGGCACATGGAGTTGAGGAGGAACTTCCTGAGGTATTCCATGAGTGGGAAGGGATCCTACTGAAGAGAAGGGATCAACAACTTCTGTTGCAGCAGTAGGAACAACATCCCCTTCCTTTCTTAGTACTGTTTTCAGAACTTCCATGACCAAGCTCAATTGAGTCTTCAACTGACTATTCTCCTCTTTTAGTGCATCCTGATTACGGACCAAGTCTCGCATCTCCAACATAAGATGACCCATTTGTTCCCTCATCTCGTCCATTTCCCCACGGAGTTGTTCCATAGTTGATCTTGGAGTGGTGGCAGTGAGAAGTCAAATTTGTTGTTGATCTTGAAATCTGAATAGAAAAGGTCCCATAAGTCTTTGAAAGAGCCATGAAATTCATGATGGTATGAATGCATGTTTCATTTATGAGAGATCCTAAAGTCTTTTCACACACTTTCATTCTTCTTTTTGGAATTAAAGCTTCCTTTTTTTGTATAGAATATCTTTTCTTTCTTTTTTGCTTTTCTATTTCCTTTTCTTTTACATATATTTTCTTTTCTTTTCTTTTCTCCTTTTTTTTTGGAAATAGACTTTAGGATCTTTCATAAATGGAGTGGACAAAGCAATGATGTTATGCAATGCAAAAGCATGGGATCCTCGGTCCATATAATCTTAGTAACCACTGTACAAACTTCTGAATAACTGATACAGGTCAAATATCACAGAATCAAAGGTCCGACACCTTTTTGAATACCAGGAAGACCAATAGTCACCAACAGTACCTGTCATGTATATCCCTCCCCACTCACAGGTGAATCTAGGTCAGGGTAGGTCAAAGAAAGCCAACAGAGGATTGAAAGTAGGCGTAATCATACGATATTGCCTCTTTCAACCAAGCTCTGTCCGTGGATACATGATCGGATCAATCAGACATACGTCTTCTGTCCGTCATGGCCACTCTATTCCTAGTTCCTAAGGTATCTCTCATGGCCTGGGTATTGGGCCTTTTACCTCATAGAATCATCCCACCCAACCTGCAAACAGAGAAAATATGTGGCCCCCACGGGGACCCATAATATAGTCCAGATGCATGCGAAAAGTAAACATAATATGCAAGCAGGAAATAAACATGGTATGTAAGCATATGTACAAAATGTAAGCACATAAACAAATAAATAAACACCCAATAAAAGAAGCAAACAAAGGCTAGGATCGACTCGCTAAGAATGGACCAGCACAGGTCTATCAACATCCCCAGCAGAGTCGCCAGCTGTCGCACGCTCGCGAAAAATGAACAGAGTCGCCACCAATATATTTATCCCATAAGGGAAAGGAATATCGCATCACTTCCTTACTTTGTTTTAAATCTGACCATTTATTAGGTTTTTTGAAGTGTTTTTGATTGGTGTTTTTTATGGGGATTTTAACTTTGTGACTTAGATCATACCAAAAAGAGTTTTGTTTTGCATATTTAGAGAACGCACATCGAGGCCTACGCCACAATCGTTTCTCTAAATAACGGTTAAGAAATACATCGAGGCTTCACACCTCAATCATTTCTTCTCCGCTAAGTAAAGGAAATACAAAAAGGAGTTCTTTTGTGAATATTTAGAGAATGCACATCGAGGCCTACGCCACAATCGTTTCTCTAAATAACGGTTAAGAAATACATCAAGGCTTCACACCTCAATCATTTCTTTTCCGCTAAGTAGGAAAGAACATACATCGGGGCCTACACCCCAATCATTTCTTTCCTACTATGAAATATAGTAACGGTATGATCTTCATCGGTATTTATTAAGTATTTTAAAAGTTGAAAAGAAAAGAAAGAATGCAATGGAGAACTATTCCTAAATTCTAATCTAAGTTGTCTATACAAGGGAATCAAAATAATAAAAGCTATACAATTTATTAAGGAAAACTATACATGAGATAGGTAAAGGAAAATCAATATGCGACAAATAAAATTAAGAGCTATATCAAACAAACTATTATTCACAAACACACATATACCAATTAAATCTATGAAAGAAAATCGAGACTAAAATTATTTCTAAGTCTATTAACAACATTTATTTACAAGTAAGTATTAAACAAAACAATTCAAACCTATTGTAAAAGATGATTTATTAAAAGGATTAAAACAATTAGGAAAAATCGACAAAAATTAAGGCAATTATTTACACACCCTAAAATATCTAAAACAAATTTTATGCATTTTTTATTTGAATTAAAATTGGAATTGTGAATTAAAAAGTTAAAAGAAAACTAAAATTAAAGTAAAATTGAAATCTACACAGGTGGAGGTGTATTGGCAGCTTTCTAAATGAACTAAAGTCACGTTAACAGTGAGATGGGCCAGGAAACTAGGGGTGGAGATAGCATGGGCGCATAGAGGCCCAGTTTAGAACATGATGGTGCATTAGCGATGATAGTGTGTGATTCTGAAAATGGGTGAGGGCCCAAACGCAGCTCACATCCATGGCCCAATCATCTCACAAACCAATCTAATTTTACCTCATTTTTATTTTGTTCATTATTTTATTCAGCATGTGACTATTGTTGTTCAGCATGCATTTATTTTATTTCATGTGACACCCTATGGTTTGCATTAAACGTAACATGAAGACAAGTGAACATTGCATCAATTGGGTCAAGGTACATTAAGTGGAATAAGACAAAAAAACAGCACAAGCCAACCATATTATGACACGTCACACTCATTGCAATAGAAGATTTAGGAAGAAAAACGTGAAAGAGAGGAGAAGCATGCATGTGTTGCTCACGTGAACAGTACATGAGGTACTATTCACTGTCTTCTCCGACGGACCAAAGCGGTGGTCACGACGGCGCCGGCGCAAGAGTTCCCGGCAGATGATCAAACGAGACCTCTCTCCCACTCGGTTTTCGCCGCTGAGTTCAAATACGGCCTTGGTTTTCCGTGATACTCCCTCTATCATTCTAACTAAGTGGATTCCTAAAGCCCTAACTTGAAGAACTCCCATTAAAAACCAAACTAATCACAACAACGAGATTCAAATCATTCACAAAGCTCAAGCGAGCGATCTTAACATTCAAACAACAAGTTATTCGAGCAAAACAGATCCAATTACCAAGAATGAAAAGAATGTGTAAATGTGCAGCACGAATGCTTCATGACCTATCCCATGGTGGCTAATGCTGAGAAGTTTATAGAACCACTTACTTGTTCAATTCTTGATTCCAGAAGAGAGTTCTACAATGCTATGCTCCTCCTTGCCAAGATATGATGATGATGATGATGATGATGATGATAGTGAATGGAGATGATGATGAAGATCGAGGTTGAGGCAAATGATTATGAAGGAGGTTTGAATCCGTGGCTTGATGCTAGGGATTGATGAAGACGTAGTGATGGTGGTGGTAATGGCAGTGATGATGACGGTTTTTTAGCGGAGGTTGATGAGGGTTGTTAATGGTGGTTGGAGGAGGTTGTTGAAGGTGGTGATGATGATTGAAGAAGGAGATTCGGTTATGGAGTTTGTTGGATGAAGATGAAGGTTGTTAGGGTTGGTTATGGAGATTGTTATGAGAAGAGAGAGGAGTAATGAGAGTGTGCGGTTGTGATGTGAAGCTGAGAAGAAAAAATGAAGTCCCCCAATTTGTGAGGAGGTTTAACTTTTTATAGTGTGAAGGTACATTGGAGAGTTACGGTGTGCTTTGCTTGTAGTAGATTCTCTTCTCATATTTAATGAACACGTTTTCCCTTTGTAGTAACCTCTCCATGTGCTTTCTCATGTCAAGACAATGCATGGATATATGAAGAAGGGTGATGAATAATGAGGGTTGATACGATGGCATGTATGTTGCAGCAACAATCTAATGCTATTGATTTTGGCCATTTTAGCAACTTCAAGTGGTGGACTTTATGCTAATGCAACTTGATGTATAAGCATCCGATTCACACAAACTCGTGATCAAATGAAAGAGGGCGTGGAGATGAAGAGTTTGGTGTTGCATTAGAATTCTGGAGGTGTTTGAAACTCCTCAAAAATTGGTTTGAAAGTAGCCCACCACGTGTTTGATGGAATGCACACGCGTGCCCTGGGATTCTACCTAGCCAGATGCATAACCTTGGCCAGTGCGAGGGCATGACTTTGAACATTCACAATTGATTCAATATCCACTCAATTGACTCAATTCTTGTTCCATTGCATATAGTACATGGCAAAGAATAGATACATACCAAGTTTGCATTTGTGGGGTTCCTGGATTGCCCTAGGATTGGCTTCAAAGTTGCTACGCCACGTGCTCGATGAAACGTGTCACGTATGACCAGAAATGTGCCCAGCTTTGTGGCTTGATTCAGATGAATAACTTCAACTTCACACCCTGATAACTCTTCAACCAAGTTCCAAATGAAGAAATGTCCAACTACAAAGTTGTTCTCCTCCATGAGAGGAACAACTTTGATGTTGTAAATTTCTCCAAAAAATGTCATTTGCCATGTGTAAATTGATGGTGAAGTGGACTGTTCATCAAGCTTTTAAGAGCCAAAAATTTTCTAAGTACAAAAACTTTCCTTTTTTTGATTATTTTATATTTTTGGCAACTTTTGTCAAACTCCCGATTTTATTCATTCCTCGACATTTCTTGACCGATTTTCCACCAAAAGTCGATATTCGAATAATTCTTCCGATTTTGACCCAAAAGTCAACTGCTCTGATTTTCCTGATCACTGATGGAATTCCTGATTAAATCTTCTCCAGTCAAATCCAGTCAAATGAATGCATCCGCATAGTCAGTATGAAAGCTTCTCACTCATAAAACCCATTCCTGATTAAAGGTTGACCAAAAAGTCAACTGGTTGACTTTGGTCAAGGAAACCCTGATTAGGAACAACCAGATGAATTACAAACGTGTACACTCCCCCAATGCCTTGAGTTGAGAAGAACCCTAATCCAGGAAGACTTCAAAGAAAACAAAGCCACATAATCACACTTCGGATCCTCACATTTGGTAGGAAATTCCTTGCCGCAAGAGTTCTTTCTTGTTAGTATTTGATTGATACCAATGATATGCATGCATGGGTATGGATTATGACCTAAGTGATGTATGTACATGAATGTAAAGCCTAAGCCAGTTAGAAGTTAAAGGGTAGGACAAATTTGGGGTATGACAAATACTTCTAGATAAGAACTTCCTGAAACTTAAATCATATTCTTTCAGAATATGATTCAGACTGGGAGTGGATTTTTCTGAATCAGAAGGAGATCCAACATTATTGGATAATTTTAAAACTTTTTCTTTTAATTCAGAATTTTCCAACTCAAGCTTCTTAGTTTCAAATTCAAATTGCTTTTTCAGCTTTTTGTATTTGATACTGAGATGAGCCTTGAGTTCCAGAAGTTCTGTTAAACTGGAAACTAACTCTTCTCTAGATAGTTCAGAAAATACCTCTTCAGAATCTGATTCTAATGTAGATTCTGATCCATCATCTTCTGTCGCCATCAGCGCAAAGTTTGCCTGCTCTCCTTCAGAGTCTGATCCTGATTCTGATTCAGAATCATCCCATGTTGCCATAAGACCTTTCTTCTTATGGAACTTCTTCTTGGGATTCTCCTTCTGAAGTTTCGGACACTCATTCTTGTAATGTCCAGGCTCATTGCACTCATAGCAGACAGCCTTCTTCTTGTCAGATCTTCTGTCACCAGAAGATTCTCCTCGTTCAAATTTCTTTGAACTTCTGAAGCCTCTGAACTTCCTTTGCTTGCTCTTCCAGAGTTGGTTTACCTTTCTGGAGATCATGGACAGTTCATCTTCTTCTTCAGATTCTGATTCTTCAGGATCTTCTTCTCTAGCCTGAAAAGCGTTAGTGCATTTTTTAACATTAGGTCTTAAAGCAATAGACTTACCTTTCTTCTGAGGTTCATTAGCGTCAAGCTCTATTTCATGGCTTCTCAAGGCACTGATAAGCTCTTCCAAAGAAACTTCATTCAGATTCTTGGCAATCTTGAATGCTGTTACCATTGGACCCCATCTTCTGGGTAAGCTTCTGATAATCTTCTTTACATGATCAGCCTTGGTGTAGCCTTTATCCAGAACTCTCAATCCAGCAGTTAGAGTTTGAAATCTTGAGAACATCTTCTCAATATCTTCATCATCCTCCATCTTGAAGGCTTCATATTTTTGGATTAGAGCAAGAGCTTTAGTCTCCTTGACTTGAGCATTTCCTTCATGAGTCATTTTCAAGGACTCATATATGTCATGGGCCGTTTCCCGGTTAGATATCTTCTCATACTCAGCATGAGAGATAGCATTCAGCAAAACAGTCCTGCATTTGTGATGATTTTTGAAATCTTTCTTTTGATCATTAGTCATTTCGCTTCTCGTGAGCCTTACACCAGTAGCTTTAACAAGATGTTTGTAACCATCCAACAGAAGATCCCATAGATCAGCATCTAGACCAAGAAAGTAACTTTCCAGTTTATCTTTCCAGTATTCAAAGTTTTCACCATCAAATACTGGTGGTCTAGTATAACCATTGTTAACGTTGTATTGCTCAGCAGAGCCAGATGTAGATGCAGTTGGATTTGTATGAACTTCACCAGCCATCTTTTACTGAAGCGTTTTTCTCTTCCTGAATCTTTTCTAAACACGGTTAAGTGCTTGCACCTTAGAACCGGCGCTCTGATACCAATTGAAGGATAGAAAAACACATAGAAAGGGGGGTTTGAATAAGTATAGTCTTAAAACTTGAACGATAAAAATAAATTGCACAGTTATTTTTATCCTGGTTCGTTGTTAACTAAACTACTCCAGTCCACCCCCGCGGAGTGATTTACCTCACCTGAGGATTTAATCAACTAATCGTAACAGATTACAATGGTTTTCCACTTAGCCCACGACTAAGTCTTCTAGAGTATCCTGATCACAACCTGATCACTCTAGGAACAAATGCTTAGACACAAGCTAAGACTTTCTTAGAGTATCCTGACCACCACGTGATCACTCTAAATACAACTGCTTAGACACAAGCTAAGACTTCCTAGAGTATTCTGATCAACACTTGATCACTCTAGTTACTTACAAATTAATGTAATCAATTCTAAGAGTATTACAAATGCTTCTGAAAATCTATAATCACAACAGTGATATTTCTCTTAAAGTTTAAGCTTAATCTCACTAATATATTACAACAGCAATGTAATGAGCTTTGATGAAGATGAAGTTTCTGAGCTTTTAATTGAACAGCGTTTCAGCAAGTTAATATTCACAGAATTTGGTTCAGAGTTGTTGTTGTTGTTGTTGTTGTTTATAGTTAACCTTGCTTCTCATCAGAACTTCATATTTATAGGCGCTTGAGAAGATGACCGTTGGGTGCATTTAATGCTTTGCGTATTCCGTACAGCATTGCATTTAATGTTTCACGCTTTTGTCAACTACCTCGAGCCTTGTTCACGCTGTGTCTACTGACGTAGCCTTTAATAGCTTCCAACGTTCCTTTTGTCAGTCAGCGTAGCCTGCCACTTGTACTCTCTTCTGATCTGATGTTTGAGAATACAACGTTTGAAAATCATCAGAGTCAAACAGCTTGGTGCAAAGCATCTTCTTGTCTTCTGACCTTGAAGTGCTTTTGAGCGTGATACCATCAGAACATCAGTGCTACTGCTTCTGATCTCAAGTTCTTCTGATGCTTCCATAGACCCATGTTCTGATTCTGCCTTGACCATCTTCTGATGTCTTGCCAGACCATGTTCTGATGTTGCATGCTGAACCTTCTGAGACAAAGCTTCTGAGCGCTGATTTGTGCATACTCTTTATATATTTCCTGAAATGGAAATTGCAATGTATTAGAGTACCACATTATCTCACACAAATTCATATCCTTGTTATCATCAAAACTAAGAATATTGATCAGAACAAATCTTGTTCTAACATCTCCGCTATTTAGGAATTGGAACAATGCCTATACATCGTCAGCATAGTCTGTTCAAAAGCACACTGTATGAAGTTGCGGTATCGTTTTAGTCATCCTCCCTCAAAAGACTTACAGCTTAGCAGGAGTTGAACATCACAAAATAAAAAGTAAAGACACGATTTAAATGAGTGAAGGCGAAGTAATTTATTCAAGACAAACATATGCAAAGCACTAATGATGATTATTGAAACAAATAATGTCTATCATAAGTCGAATGTTTAAACAAACAGAAAAGAAAATTTGCAAATAAAAGTAAATCTAATGGTTCGAAAGACATCCTTCTAGCCATCCACAGCATCAGCATTCTTGTTGCGATTAGGCATGGGAGCAGCGATCACGTTATGGGTTGCAAGAGGGTCGAACTCAATTTCGCCTGCGTCGATCATATCTTGGATCCTATTCTTTAACGGCCAACAATTCTCTGTGTCATGTCCAGGACTATTAGAATGATATGCGCACCTCGCATAAGGTTTATAGCTAGGAGCAGAGGTGTTAGGATTCTTAGGAGGATCCCTCAGGGTAACCAAATTTGCCTTTAGCAGATGTTGTAAGGCTTGGGCTAGCGACATATTGATCTTTGTGAATTGACGCCTGGGTGTGTCTTGTTTATTTTGACGACCTTGTTGAGGCGCCGGTGTGGAGATCAGATATGCCCCAATAGATTGTTAGACGTTGGCCTAGAGATCTAGAGGGGGGGTGAATAGATCTCACTAAGTTTTTAAGGATTTTTCTACTGACTCGAGCGAAAGCGGTTCTGAATCGACTTGGGTCTATTCTAGACCGCTATTGCAAAGGTCGTATGTGTTTCAAAACCAAAGAGTAAGTGGAATTGATGGTGAAGTAATATGATAGCTAAACAGTACGTTTTACAACTGAAAACCAATTAACTTCTAGATTGACAATTTTGATTTTCAATGCAGTAAGATTGGATTAAGCAAAAACACAAACACTTGGTGATACGTTCAAATTGATAGTGATTCAAGTTGTGGTGAATTGTGATGTTTGTGCAGAACTTTAATTCACAATTTTAACACTCGAATCGTTGATCAATTTTGCGCTTATAACCAATTATGAACAGAAAGTAAACGAGAAAGTAAAAGCGACAAGAACACGATATTTGTTTAGGCAGTTCGTCGATCGTCCTCGCTACGACTACGTCTGCCCCCAATTCCAAATTGAAATTGGGTAATCTTTCATTAATGTTGAAAGTAGTATATACAAAGAAGATAACAAAGCGATAAACGATAAACCAATTATGTCGATCCTTTGAATCTTCTTCCCCCTTAATCTTGAGCCAGATCAAGGTTATCCAAGAGCTTCACTTTGATTCCCTTCTGCAGTGTCTTGATTCCTTGAACTCCCCGTTCCTCAATCGTTACACTCAGCCGAATCCTCAATGAACGCCTCTTGATAAAAACCCCCAAGAACCACCCGTCGTGGAGGACAAAACCCGCAGATTTTATTCACCAACAAACCCCACAAACCTTCACCCACTAGGAATCTTCAATTCCGTTCCATGGACGTTATCGAACTCATCACTAACCCGCAACGCAAGAATGATTATGTGTAATTGTGTTGGAGATGATGAAGAACGAAGATGAGAAGCGTTTATGTATCTTTCAGTCGTTGGTGTTTCTTGAATAATTACCCTTGCACAATATATATGATTGCATAACAGTTAGAACCAAGAAAAACTGATTTTTGAACTTTCTTGATCAGTTAGGTCGACCACTTGTAGTGCTTAGGTCGACCTAACAGAGCTTGCAGAATTTTGCTCCCAGTTAGGTCGACCTGTTGAAGGAGTAGGTCGACCAGAATCCTCTTCTGATGCATTCTGGGGACATTTTCACAGATTAGGTCGACCTAGTTGCCATGTAGGTCGACCTAGCAGACTGATATGAAGATTTCTTCATTTTGAGTCGACCTAAATGGTCTGTGAGTCGACCTAGCAGAGGTATATGGATTTTCCTTCATTTTAGGTCGACCTAGGTTGACAGTAGGTCGACCTAACTGCTGATTTTCTGCATTTTTCATGTCCAGCTTGTGTTGAGTCGACTTATATGCATAGTGGATCACCTTGTGCTTTCATGAGTGATCAAATTCCTCCTTGTTGTTTGAATGCTTATTTGAGTTTGCCATAAATCAAAAACATCTTTGAGTGTAATCTTGTATTCACATACTCCCCCTTTTTGATGATGGCAAACCAATAGTCAAAAGCTGACAAGGACTCAACAGAGCTCCCCCGTACATCCAGCATCTATCTCTCAACAGGGCAATCTCTCACCAAGGCTCCCCCGTACACTCAGCATCTATTGTATCTATCTCCCCCTTTGACAACATCAAAAAGAGAAACAAAGAGAGCAGAGTAGGAGAGAAACAAGAAAAATAAAGAATACCGGTAGTCATAGAGATAGATAACATGTAAATGGTGAAATCATAAGAGCTAATCATGTTTTAAAGCAAGCTAACGACATACATAGTAGTTCAAGAGAATTATAAAAGAGAACATAGAGTGCTACATCATATAATGTTTTTAACAACAAAACAAAACAAAGAAAACTTAATGGCATGAAATGCAATGAAATGATGATATGATAAACGATATGTCCTAACGCCTGCCCCTTCTTCCTCTTCCTCTTTGAAATGTGTGAGGTCGATCTTCTTCAACCTGTTCCAACAAATCCAGCACAGACATGTTAAGAGTGTTGAAGCTTTGGCTGATGTTAGCATGACGATGCAATGCCGTTTCCTCAAACTGATTCTGCCTCAATATGGAGTTGGATGCAAACGTCTCAAAATCATTCCTTTGTTCCTGAACCAAGCCGTACAGAGATTGGTATTGCCGTTGTTGTTCCTCATATCTATCTTGTTGAAGCTGCTGCATTGTTTGAAATTGAAGCTGTTGAGTTTCAAAGTTCTGCTGTTGTTGAAGTTGCATAGCTTCAAGCATAGATATTATGTTAGATTGATCAGGAGGAGGTGGAGCAGTGTATCCCCAAGGAACTTCTTCCTGTTGAGACGGAACATATTGCCAATTTGGATCTGTGTCATGAGCTATGTCTTCCATGGTTTGATCCTCCTCATTTGCTATTTCTTGATCGTTTCCTTCTTCCTCATTTCCTACATTGTTTCCAAACTCCGTAGGATCATCATAGTTGTAGATAACCTTCCCTGTTCCTTTTTGAATGAGATAATATGTTTTCCTCACAGGATTCCAATGATATCCCATAAGAGTCAAGGTGGTTTGTGAGAATTCCTGGGATTGATGTACGCGAGTGTAGTGTAAGTGATCAAGTCGCATACCAAAGTGATTGACAATTGTTTGAATGATTGAACCATAACATAGGGCTGTAGTTTTCTGTTTGACCTCATGAAACTTAGCAGCAAGGAAGTGAGGCCAGTGTAAACGCGTTCTGTTTTGCAGCAGATACATGATGTGAGAGAATTGTCAACTCCGCTCCTTGAAGTCAAAAGAAAGCTAATCCGAGCTGGTTACTTTCCAGGTTGTGACCCTGATTGCTTTTATTGTGCACACCTACCTAATGGTTGTGAGAATCTGAAAATAGGAATTCAAAAGTGGATGGATCGCCGTATCATTATGTTTGAAAGGCTCCCTTCTATGGATGATTTATGCGAAGTCTTTTCAAATGGGACGAGAATAGAGGACGTCTCAGTGGTTTCTAACATACCGTTGAAAATCCCTACCAAAGCTCCTTTCAAAATTTCTGCTGCACCCAAAGTGGCATCTGTAATCATCACCAGTCCAGCCCCATTTCCATACTCCTCGGACAAAGCTGTCCTGTGGAGTTATGACACTAATGTTTATCTCCATGGAGTTAAGCAAGACACCTTGACTGAAGAGACCATGAATTTTACTACTCCAACTGTTGATAATATTGTGGGTACTAGTAAGATTACGAGAAGTAGAAGGATATTTTCACCAGAAATTTCTCCAAATGTTGCTACTAATCCAGTCCAGGTCCCAATTCCTAATCAAGACATCAATGCTCGAGGCAAAGAGCCGCTAGTTGAACCAGTTCAAGTACCGGTGGAAGTCACTGTTGAAGATCCGTCGAAGCAAGAAATGGAGAAATATTGAAAATCATCTGCAAAAGTGATTACAATATTGTCGAACAGCTGGGGCACACTGCTTCAAAAATCTCAATACTGTCTTTGCTAAAATATTCAGAGGCTCATGCCAAGGCCCTGATGAAGTTCCTGAAAGCTGCCCATGTACCACAGGAGATTTCAGTCGATCAATTTGAAAATTATGTTGCCAGTCTAACAGTGAACAATGGTCTCGGTTTCTCTGATGCTGATTTAACCCCTGCTGGGAAAAGTCACAATAAAGCCCTACACATCTCAATTGAATGTAACGGCACTACTCTGTCTCATGTGCTGGTCGACAACGGTTCCTCTTTGAACGTGTTACTAAAAGCAATACTGGAAAAACTTGACTTCGAAGGAGTTGTGTTACAACCAAGCGATGTTGTGGTAAGAGCCTTCGACGGATCAACAAGAACAGTGTACGGAAAAGTGAAGCTCCCAATCAGAGTGGGCTCTCAGATCTTTGATTCTACCTTTTATGTAATGGAAATTCACCCAGCATATTCCTGTTTACTAGGACGCCCTTGGATACATGGGGCAAGCGCTGTAACTTCTACCCTGCATCAGAAGTTAAAGTATCCAATAAAAGGTAAGGTCGTCACAGTTTATGGCGAAGAAGAATATGTGGTTAGCCACCTGAGCAACTCTAAGTATGTTGAGATGGATGGAGAATTCATCGAAACTCCCTGCCAATCTTTTGAGGTGGTCCCTCCAGATGTCTTTACTGCCAAACACATTTCCGTTGCTCCTGCTACAAAAATAACTCCAACTATGGCTTCTCTCAAAGATGCCAAAGCTGTGATCGAAGAAGGTGGTTGCACAGTATGGGGACAGCTCCTCGATGTACCTTACAAGTTCGATAAGCTAGGCCTGGGCTATGCTAATGGAAATCAGAAGAACGATCAAAGTCCTCGTTCTGGAGGATTAATGTGACATTTCATCAGCCAAGGAGTGAACGCTATTGAAGACGATGGAGTGATCTTGAACCATATTCCACCTGTTTCCATGGAAGTTTGGGATACTTTGGGAGGACCAAGCGGCGGGTATGATTTTCTAATAAAGTACACTGCACCTCAGAGTTATTTTATTGCCATGGAAGACATTACCCCAACTGGATGGGGTGATCAGTTTGAAGATTGCAAAAGTTTCACAAGTTCCATCACTAAGCAATACCAAAGTCCACCTAGTCCAAAAGAAGTCTGGGATACACTAGGAGAACCAAGTGGTAAGTATGACTTTATGGTGAAGTATTCTGCTCCCCTGAGCTCGCAGATCGCTATTGAAGATATCACCCCAACTGGATGGGACAATCATTGTGAAGACAATATGACATTCACAAGCCCTGTCGCTCCTGAAGAAGTCTGGGAAACACCAAATAACGAGAATGATTTCCTGGCACAAAACACTGTTCCCCAGGATGCACAAGTTTCCCTCAAAGACATCATTCCAACTGGATGGGACGATCTTATCGGGTATCTCGCTCAGCCAACAGAGGTATCTCAGCCTGGGCTCTCGTATCCAGCAGAGTATCTTGCTCACCCTGAAGGATCAACAGCTCATTTCCCCACCAAAGAAGTCAATGCTGTGGAAGACGAAGAAGATAGCTGCAACTGGAACAGCTGGATACTCCCTGCTCACAACCATGGATTGAACAATTGGGAAGCTGAGGATGTGATCTCCTTTGATCAGGAGTAAATGCAATTTCCTGTTTTCATTGTTTATATGTGCAAAGATAAAAATGGTTCCTGTACTATCGAACCATGAACTTGAAAGCAGTGTGCCCTTCCTGAAGCACACTGGTCCTTTTTATAAGGGTTTGTCATATCATGATCATGTTCATTCAATAAAATCATGGGACGTTTGCATATTCAAATTTTGTGATCCTTTTTCTTTCTTTGCTTTATTCATTTTAAAATAGCTATGTGTTCTTACACACACCCACATAAATGCAGATTCACATTCACTCTGGATCCTGTTGATAACGATTCTGCTATTGCCAGTCATGACTTTGAAAATCCGATTTACCAAACTAAGGACGAAAGTGAGGAAGATTGTGAAGTACCAAGGGAACTTGCAAGGTTGTTAGAACAAGAAGAAAAGACTATACAGCCGCATGGAGAACCAATTGAGGTTATCAACTTGGGCAGTGACGAAGAAAAGAAAGAAGTCAAGATAGGGGATGATCTAGAAGACAGTGTCAAGCAAAGACTGATTCAAATGTTACAAGACTACGTTGAGATATTCGCCTGGTCCTATGAAGATATGCCTGGCCTTGACACGGATATTGTGGTTCATCGCCTGCCGATCAAAGAAGGTAGCACTCCAGTTAAGCAGAAACTACGGAGGAGTAGGCCCGATATGTCAAAAAAGATCAAAGACGAGGTCGAGAAGCAATTCAATGCTGGCTTTCTGAAAGTTGTGAGTTATCCTCCTTGGATAGCTAACATAGTGCTTGTACCTAAAAAGGACGGGAAAGTCAGAATGTGTGTAGACTACAGAGATCTGAATCGGGCAAGCCCCAAAGATGATTTCCCTTTACCTCACATCGATGTACTGGTTGACAATACTGCACAATGCAATGTATTCTCCTTTATGGATGGATTCTCAGGGTACAATCAAATCAAGATGGCGCCCGAAGACATGGAAAAAAACAACCTTCACAACACCCTGGGGAACCTTTTGTTACAAAGTAATGCCCTTTGGTTTAAAGAATGCAGGAGCAACATATCAGCGTGCAATGGTAGCTCTGTTCCATGATATGATTCATCAGGAAATAGAGGTTTATGTGGATGATATGATTGCAAAATCCAACCCCGAAGAAGAACATCTGGGTCATCTGCACAAACTATTTGATAGACTCAAGAAGTACAAGTTGCGACTGAATCCGAACAAGTGTACCTTTGGAGTAAGATCCGGTAAACTCTTAGGTTTCATCGTCAGTAGCAAAGGTATCGAAGTTGATCCTGCCAAGGTCAAAGCCATTCAAGAAATGCCCATACCCCATACCGAGAAACAAGTCAGAGGATTCTTGGGACGTTTGAATTACATAGCCAGATTTATTGCCCATATGACTACTACTTGTGTGCCGATCTTCAAACTGTTGAAGAAAGATCAAGTGGAAAGATGGAATGACAAATGCCAATTAGCCTTTGATAAGATCAAGGAATATCTTCAAAAACCGCCAATCTTGTTACCACCAGTGGAAGGAAGACCTCTGATAATGTACCTAACTGTGTTAGAAGATTCAATGGGGTGTGTACTGGGGCAACATGATGAGTCTGGCCGAAAGGAGCATGCAATCTACTATCTTAGCAAAAAGTTTACCGATTATGAAACAAGATACTCACTACTCGAGAAAACTTGCTGTGCCTTAGCATGGGCGGCTCGCCGACTAAGACAGTATATGCTAAACCATACCATTTTCTTGATCTCCAAAATGGATCCTATCAAGTATGTGTTCAAAAACCTGCTCTCTCTGGAAGAATAGCAAGATGGAAAATGATCTTAACAGAGTATGAAATCCAGTACACTTCACAAAAAGCAATCAAAGGAAGTGTAGTAGCTGATCATCTGGCTCATCAAGCAGTGGATGATTATCCAGCGTTGAACTTTGACTTCCCAGATGAAGACATTATGCTAGTTACTGACTACAAACAACTAGGACTAGAGGAAGGACCCGAGCCAGGATCCCAATGGACTATGGTTTTTGATGGAGCTTCTAATGCACTTGGCAATGGCATCGGAGCTGTAATCATTTCTCCTACAGGAGGACATACGCCATTCACTACCAGATTATGCTTCAACTGCACTAACAATATAGCCGAATATGAAGCATGTATTCTGAGTCTCAAAGCTGCAATCGATCTAAGAATCAAGTTCCTGGAGGTCTACGGAGACTCGGCGCTTGTAATTTATCAAGTCAAAGAGGAATGGGACACGAAGCACCCGAATCTAATTCCTTACAAAGAATATGTGCTGAGCTTGATTCCTTACTTTGAAGAAATCACTTTTGAACATATCCCGCGCGAAGAAAATCAACTAGCTGACGCTCTAGCTACCATGTCATCTATGTTCAAAGTCAGGTGGGACAATGAGGCGCCAATGATCACCATTTACAGACAAGATGAACCAGCCTATTGCATTGAGATTGATACCGAAGGAATGGAAGAAAAACCATGGTTCCATGAAGTAAAAAGATATCTCGAAGCTCAAGAGTACCCTGAAGGGACATCCATTAACGATAGAAAGTTTCTAAGAAGATTTGCTGCTAAATTCTTTCTAATTAATGGAATCTTGTACAAACGCAACCATGACTCGACTTTGCTTCGTTGTGTAAACAAGAAAGAAGCAGAACAAATTATGGAAGACATACACGATGGTGCTTTTGGCACTCATTCAAGTGGACATACAATGGCTAAAAAGATTCTGAGAGTAGGTTATTACTGGTCTACCATGGAGACAGACTGCCATCATCACTCCAGAACTTGTCACAAATGCCAGATATATGCTGACAAAGTACATGTACCTCCAGTCCCGCTAAACGTCCTGACGGCTCCTTGGCCTTTTGCAATGTGGGGTATTGATATGATTGGAGAAATCAAGCCTACTGCCTCCAACGGACATCGTTTTATCTTGGTCGCTATCGATTACTTCATCAAATGGGTAGAAGCAACTTCATTTGCTTTTGTCACCAAGAACGTGGTGGCCCAATTTATCAAGCACAATCTCATTTGTCGGTATGGCATCCCTGAAAGGATCATCACAGACAATGGCACAAATTTAAACAACAGAATGGTCACTGAACTCTGCACACAGTTCAAGATCAAACATCATAATTCATCTCCATATCGACCAAAGATGAATGGCGCGGTGGAAGCTGCCAAAAAGAACATCAAGAAGATCATACAAAAGATGACAGTAACCTACAAAGACTGGCATGAGATGTTACCTTTTGCTCTTCATGGTTATCGCACATCAGCGCGTACTTCAACAGGGGCAACTCCATTTTCCTTAGTCTATGGTATGGAGGCAGTTCTTCCAATTGAAATTCAGATTCCTTCCCTAAGGATTATGAAAGAAGCTGATCTAGACGAAGACGATTGGATTCAGACTCGGTTGGACCAGATAAACTTGATTGATGAGAAGAGGCTCGCGGCTATTTGTCATGGTCAGTTGTACCAGAAACGTATGATCAAAGCCTTCAACAAGAAAGTCAAAAGTCAGGCATACCAAACCGGTGATTTGGTTGTAAAACGCATCATCCTACCACAAGGTGACCCCAAGGGCAAGTGGACTCCCACTTATGTGGGACCGTTTGTAATCAAGAAAGTATTCTCCGGTGGAGCCATGTTGCTTACCACTATGGACGGCGAGGATTTCTCACATCCTGTAAATGCGGACATAGTCAAAAAGTACTTCGCTTAAAGAAAAGCTCGCTAAGTTGAAAACCTGAAAGGGCAACTTAAGCAAAAAATGAGTGTCTTGGTGGATTGAAAACCTGAAAAGGCGATCCAGGCAAAAGTTAGAGACTAATAAATATTATCCCGGTAGGCTGAAAACCTTAAAAGGCAGCCTAGGCAAAAGTTAGGGAATAAAGCGTACGACTATGTCCCGTTTAGCTACCTACTCACCTTCGAGGTTCAACACATTAAAGGCACCGATCAGTCCAATCACTTTCTTCCAACAAGTGAGGGATGAGATACTCGAAGACAGATTGGCAATAGCAGAATTGAAACTTGACTGGATTGTTTTCACATAGCTATTTCTCTTTATAAGTACTTTTCAAAGTTTTACGACAATTTCCTACTACTAGGATTTTTGTCTCCTTGTACTAATCCGCCTATTATGGCTCTTTTTCAAAAATCAATGCAGCTCATGCTCAAAATCAACGTTTTCACTTTTTCTGTTTTGAATACGTAAACGTCCCAATGATAATTTTGAATGAACATGTGCATTTGAATATGACTGATGAAAAACAGGAATAGCATTCAGGTAGTGTCCCAATCATCTGGACATCATCCCGAAACCGGTTTCAGAGGAAAATTCCCCAACAGAGATGTATTTCTCAGCAAATTCCTCTATGAGATTTTTCTCTCCAACAAAATGATTCGAGAAATCTTATTCCCCAGCAGGGCTGTTCAAGATCACTATCCCCAGAAGGTGTGGTCTCCATACCAAGGTTTGGTCAAATAGTGCTTCGGAGGATTATGCATCTTTCTCATTCAAGGGGCATCAAAATCAGAACTTTCAAAATTACCTTCATCCCCAAGCGGTAATCAAAGATCCCTCAACAGAGTACTCTGGTCCGTGAGGAATTTCCCCAGCCGAGTACACTCTAACAAGATAGCAAAAATCATCGACGATCACAATGCTTTTGTTTCCAAAATAGCAAGCAGGGATTTATTTTCCCAACCAGAAGTTTGATACGCTCTAAATTGCATAAATCATACATCATACATCATACATCGTACATCATACATTATACGCATATTCATACACAACATATAATGTTTCATGACAAACGCATACATAACATACACATTTCTCACTTAGTTTGAGAATCTCAACATATAGATTACATGCATCATGACATTGCACGTCTCTAATTTGATTTTTTTCAGGTGGACGAATATCCTCAGAAAAGTTGTTCTCAATCACATGCAGTGTTCCCCTGAATTCTATTCAGACGAACGTTCCTTTCAGATATAATCAAGCCAAAGATTCATTCTGAAGAGATCTTTCTTTTCAAAGCACTTATCAACTCAAAAAAAAAGATACCAAACAACACAGATCTAAGTCGATACCTTGGACGGTTCCTTAATGATCTACCTTCGGATCTAAGTCGATACTTTGGACGGTTCCTTAATGATCTACCTTCGGATCTAAAGCAGAAACCTCAGACGGTTCCACAACGATCTACCATCAGATCTAAGTCGATACCTTGGACGGTTCCTTAATGATCTATCTTCAGATCTAAGTCGATACCTTGGACGGTTCCTTGATGATCTACCTTCAAATCTAAAGCTGATACCTCAGACGGTTCCTCATAGATCAACTTTCAAAATCTAAAACGGAAACTTTGGACAGTTCAGTAACGATCAACCTCCCAGACTTAAAGCGGTAACCTTGGACGGTTCCGAAATGGTCAACGCAGAGGTTTTCAAATCCTTCGTCAAGATATAATCAAAGGATTCATTCTGATGAACAAACCATCAATACATTCAATAGATGGCATCTGAAAGCCCATCTCAGGTAATGTTATAATCTGCCAACAACATCTCTCAGACAACAATTAAATGCAATTTCCAACATCACTCCGATGGAGGTAAGTGCAAATTTTCAGGGCATCTAAAATATTCAATCATCTTCTACCTTCAGATTCCAAACAGTCTCTTCAGGTTTAAGAAGATTGAATAGGGGCAACTGTTATACCCCAAAATTTGCCCGCATCTTTTTTCAGAAAGAAGGCAACATACTTCTGTCTAAAAATGGGGAGTTTCATATAATCTTGGATTTTATTTCATAAATATCCTGATTTCATGAATACTCGATTTTTAGAATTTTTCTTATACGGTATTTTGGTTCGCTGTTGAATTTATTCTTACGCAAACGCCAATTACTGTTTATCATTTCACACACGCTGTTTATTTAAGATTTATTTGCAGATAAATAGCACTGACGCAATTGGTACAGAATTAAATCTTTTTGCAGGTGCAAAGTCCGGGGATTCAGACTGTACTGGTAACGAGTAAATTATTATTAATTTTTGTTTCCAACTAATTTTTGTACTATATTCCATTATTTTCAAAATCTTTTCCTTTCTTTTCAAATCTCTTTCTTTCAAAATCAAATCTTAACTTTATTCTACACATCTCCCTTTTTCAAACCCTACCATACACTTTCTTTCAAATCCTACTACCACTCAAATTTTCCTTTTTTGTACGGAATCACTTCATTCCCCAACGTCTCTATCCTTCTTTTCACTCTATAAATACCTCTCATTTTTTTTATAAAATCTCACATCAAATTTCAACTTATCTCTCAAATTTCTACTTCATATTCATTCTCTCTTCTTCCTCGGCAAAAATGGCGAAGCGGATGGATACGTGTTTTCTTATGGTCATCACCGTCGTGGTAGTGATCATGTCCTTCAGTTTGCTCAGTTGGATTTCATGGACCTCCATATATCTCAAATGGATTTCATGGACCTCCATATATCTCAAAGTACCACCATACAAAATTTCAAACTTCAATTCGCTCAGACGCACAGTCAGCAGCTCAAACAGTCAACAGACGACCAGTTTGTACGAAAAGTCAACAGACAGTCAAAAATGAATTTTTTTGTCAACATCCATATTTTGTCAAAAGATCCATCATTTGATCATTGGTTGATCATAATTCATCAAGGAAAGATCAAAAATCAACAAAACCCTAAGTTTCGAAATTAGGGTTTTCTCCTAAAAAGTCAACTGAACTTTGACTGTCCATAACTCTCTCCTCATTCATTCAAAAAATTCCAACCAAAGCTTGTTTTGATGGAAATTCAATTATCTTTCAAATGCAATTGGTCCCATGGTCATTGGATTCACCATTTGAAAAATATGAGCTCAGACATTACAAGTCATTTTCAAAGTCAACAAAAAGTGGTTTTTTGTCAAAGGCCATAACATCAAGATAACTTATCCAAATGAAAAAACGTTTCCAAAGTGGCTTTTAGAGGACATCTTGAGGTTTCTAAAAAGTACAAGAACTCCTTCATATGATAAAAATTGAGGGATTTATGCCTTGTTGAAGTTGGCTATTTTTTGGGAAAATGCATGAAATCAACATTGATCAAAAATGATTTTTTTTCCAAAAGGGGCCAAGTTTACATGATCCAAAC
This sequence comes from Vicia villosa, assembly GCF_029867415.1. NCBI lineage: Eukaryota > Viridiplantae > Streptophyta > Magnoliopsida > Fabales > Fabaceae > Vicia > Vicia villosa. The sequence continues at coordinate 35,990,293 of NC_081181.1, forward strand.
ATGTTCCCAACAATGCTAAGGTCCTCCCACGACCAACCTGAGGCCCATAACATTTTATTTCTTTTTGGGTGCATATTATAGGGATCAAGGCTGGAGCGCTGGATCAAAGTTAATGGGGAATCAAAGGTCCAGATTTGAGGGTGTATGGTGATTACCTAGCTGGCAGCGCATAGAATCAGAGAGTAATATTTAGAAAAATAAATAGGCGAACGGGAGGCTCGAACCCATGACCTCCCCCTCACCAACGCATCACACAACCAACACACCACACATGCATATGTGTTAACCATGCGCATCCGTGACATGATATATGAATAAAAAAAAACCCAAAGAAAATAAGCGCGAAAATTCAAACGCACGAACCAGATGATGACAGCGCATCATCTTCCCCAAAACACTTGCACGAACCCTGTAAATGTTGCTATGATTTTGCTACGAAACCGTTCGTAGCAAACCCCCCCTACGAAAATAGCGATTTGCCCATACACACACATAAATAGCGCGCACCACCCCAGATTCAATCGTCCTGATTATACGAGACTGACCACATAATTAATTTGACCCAATTTCACTCCTACTAAAAACCCCTAATTTGTAACCCTAGAACTCGCGACGGCCTCCAATGGTGATTCACGTAGAACACGCCCAGAAACAAAATTAATGCATCACGAATGTTCACAGCAATCAAACAAAGCATACTACACAAACCAATTAACAAATAAATGCATGAATCGGGCTAATCGGCTCAAAGTTTAGAAGCACTAACCTCGGCTTATAGGAGAATGTTCTGGGGTTTTTGATGCAGAGTACCAATCCAAACACGTTCAGAGCCCTTCAAGGAAGCGTTTGCACCTTTTAGTTCTCGTTGAGACCTCTTAATTCTCCAAAACCAAGTTTGAGTTTCTCACTGAATTTTTGATTCTTGCAAGTCTGCCTCCCCTCTGAATTTTCGTCCCCTAATCGTATGCCCCTCTTGTCTACTTATAGTGAACCAATTAGGTCTAAAAGAGAGATCCAAAACTCCTTAAATCCACTCTTGCCAAATCTTGGAAAATTGATATTTTCCTTTTATGGAAGCTTGCTGTTTTGAAAAATATTGTATCAATTTCCTCCCCTTTGATCATGCACGAAAATAAGATATATTTTGCCATTTAATATTGATTGGAATTGGCCTATGTGGATATTTTAACTTAATATTTGATTTTTTTTACTTAATTAAATCATAAAAATGAAAAAATATATTAAATCAAAATAAAAGGCTAAAATTTGTAGTGTGTGGTTTGGATAACATGGATATCTTGTGGACCAAGATTGAGTCCTAAAAAGATAGGCCCATTTGCAAGAAATCCAACTTAGACCTCCTTTATTTCACATTTGGTCCTCCAAAATCACCCAACTTTGATCAATCATATCTCACCCAATTTTTAAGCTATGAGGGAGTTCTGATACTCTTTGGAAACCTTAAGAGGTCCTCTACAAGCCACTTTGGAACATATTTTTTCATTTGGAGCTTTTATCTTGATCATATCTTCTCTGACAAAAAACTGCTTTTGAGGGGTGCCTGAAAATGACCTGTAATCTTTTGCACTGTATCTCTCAAATGAATCATTTATAGCCCTGGCTTGTGAGAGACAAAGTTGTAGAGAATCCAATTTCCTTCAAACTAGGCTTTGAGTGGGGAATTTTTGATGTTCCATGTGAAAGTTATGCCCAGTCAAAGTTGGGTCGACTTTCTCCTAAGAAACCCTAATTTGAACCTTTTTGTATTCGTTCATCTCTGAGTTTCTATTAATGGAATCATGATCAATCTTTGATCAAATGATGGTTATGCTTCACATACTTTATGTTGACCAAAATTGGGAGTCTTTGACTATGCTCTGATTATGGTTGACTTTTAAGTCAAACCAGTTGACTGTGGATCATCTGGACTTTTGAATGAGTAATCTTTGGGACTGGATCTTGAATTTTGAATCATTGTAGGTGGAATATGTGAGGGCAAATTTTGGGGTATGACAGCTGCCCCTGTTCAATCTTCTTGAACCTGAAGAGGTAGAAGATGATTGGACACTGAAATGCCCTGAAATTTGCTTGTGTAGGGAAAGAGCTCTGTGGGAGATGGGCTTATAGATGCCACCCATTTGTCTGGCAGGATACTTGACTAAAGCATATGCTTTTCTGACCTTGATCATTTGATTAATTGTATCTGAAGATACGGAGTGATGTCTTACATAAGACTACTTGAAGAAGTTCCTGAATAGGATGTATCGCAGATTGATGCGAAGAGGCTTAGGTTTCGAATAATGCTTAGGAAGAATGTCTTGGAGAAGACTAACTAAGGAGTTCTTTAAAAGAACTAAGTGTGTCTTAGAAAAGATTGGATAAGCATTTTAAGAAGGCTACCTATAAAGGCATGATATGTCTTAAATAAGACTCACCTAGAAAGGCTCCTAAAAAGATATGAAACGTCTTAAATAGGACTCACCTGGAAAGGCTCTTAGATAGGATACGAGATATCTTAAACAAGATTACCTAGAGAGGTTCCTATAAAGAGAACGATATGTTTTAAACAAAACTTCCTAGAAAGGTTCCTACAAAGGACATGAAACGTTTTAAACAAAACTATCTAAAAAGATTCCTATAAAGGATATGGAACGTTTTAAACAAAACTATCTAAAAAGAAATTCCTATAAAGGATATGAAACGTTTTAAACAAAACTACCTAAAAAGGTTCCTATAAAGGATACGAAGTATTTTAAACAAAACTACCTAGAAAGGTTCCTATAAAGGTCGTGGAATGTTTTAAACAAAACTGCCTAGAAAGGTTCCTGTAAAGGACGGGATATGTCTTACACAAGACTGCTTGGAGAGGTTAGGATAATTGTCTTGGACAAGACTACCTGGAGAGGTAAGAAATTCTTTGATTGCTTCTAGAGTGTCTTTGAAGAAAGACTTGGAATGAGGTGTTAGAATTGCATCTGTTAAGATTGAATCGTTGATACGATCGTATTTGCACTGTAATTGGATGATAACATCCTTTTGAATATGAAGTGACCTGAAAAGGCAGCGTTAGTTTTATGCAATGTCATGATGCATGCGTCATGTAATGAGACTCTCAAAATAAATGAGAATTATGCATGTATGCCTATCCCACCCTGCGGGATGTAAATAGTACAAGCGTGGGAAGATCAATTATATAACAATGCTCTTTGTATGATGCCAGTGTGACCTCCCGAATATCAGAAATTTTGAGAGACGTGCCCTTTAATCTGAAGGAGGAACCTCTGGAGAGAACTCGAGTCCCACCATGTCTTGCCTGATATGCATTAACCCAGTGTTTGAATTCTTGAAAAAGAATGCCCCTAGTCAATAGGATTCTTGATTGTAAGTGTTGGATGTGAAGCAGATGCTTTTCAGAGTGAGTCATGCGTTTCGGTTGCGCCCGACGGACAGTGATTTGCTGAGTACTCAGAATGAGATGATGTCTTTTATAAGATTACCTGAAGAGGTCCTTGGAAAGAATGGGAAATTGTCTTAAACAAGACTGCGCTTTAAACAAAGCTCAAAGGGATGTGTTTGTGCAGAAGGTCAAAATATTCCTATGAAGGATAAAGACCGCTTTACGGAATGTGGGGGTTTTAAACAAAACTTAGGAAACTCATCTTGAAGAAGATCGCCCTAGAAAGGATGGTGAACTGTCTTAGAGAAGACTCGGTACTTTAAACAAAGTTTGACAAGGTTTTTGGAAGCATAAGAGAAGTTTGAATATGTCTTAAAAGACTAACTGAAAAAAAAGTTAAGAGATGTCTTACAGAAGACTACCTAGAAAAGGTTCTTGGAAAGGAATATGTCTTAGAGAAGACTGTTTGAAAGGGTTTGAAAATAGAAAGGATAAGAAAATGGGTCTTTAAAAGACTGTTTGAAAAAGGCTCCTAGAAAGGGTAAAAAGTATTTGAACATGTCTTAGAGAAGACTATATGGACAGATTGAGAAATGTCCTATATTGGTTCCTGGAAAGGATGTGAGAGTGGTATTGACCCCATATGATACTGAGCGATCTTTGCAACGTGCCCCCAGGTGATGGACTTGCCCCATGGGCTATTCAGCGTCCTTGAGAGATTCCAATGGATCTTGATTAGATTGCCCCATGTAAATGGGATAATGACGAGTTATACCGTGTGTACACATTAGCCATCCCAGTCATGCGTGAGGGATGTGAATACGACGTTTGAATATCATCAGAGTCAAAACAGCTTGGTGCATAGCATCTTCTGATCTTCTGATCTTGAAGTGCTTCTGTTGCGTGATACCATCTTCTGATCTTCAGTGCTTCTGATCTCATGTTCTTCTGATGCCATGTTCTGATTCTGCTTCGACCATCTTCTGATGTCTTGCCAGACCATGTTCTGACGTTGCATGCTGAACCATTTGAGACACAACTTCTGAGCGCTGAATTATGCGTACTCTTTATATATATTTCCTGAAAGGGAAATTGCATTGGATTAGAGTACCATATTATCTTAAGCAAAATTCATATTATTGTTATCATCAAAACTAAGATAATTGATAAGAACAAATCTTGTTCTAACAATCTCCCCCTTTTTGATGATGACAAAAACATATATAAATGATATGAATTTGCGATCAGAAAGAGTAGACGGCAAAAGACAAATTACACAGCTATAGCATAAGCATATGAATATGTCTCCCCCTGAGATTAACAATCTCCCCCTGAGATAAATAATCTCCCCCTGAAATAAATACTCGAAGAACTTTGATAAAAGACTTCCCTGATTATTTCGGTAGAGACGATCATATAAGCTTCTGCCTTCAGAGAATTCATAGCTTCTGACTTCTGCTTCCATTGGACAGCTTCAGAACTTGAATTTCTTTAGATCCTTAGAACACTCACAGCTTCTGATTCCTGCTTCCATCGTGGACAGCTTCAGAACTTGAATTTCTTTGATCTTCAGAACATTCACAGCTTCTGACTTCTGCTTCCATTCAGGACAGCTTCAGAACTTGAATTTTCTGGATCTTTTAGAACATTCACATCTTCTGATTTCTGCTTCCCTCGGATAGCTTCAGAACTTTGAATGTCTACCAATCATCACTTCATGCTAGATTTGTATCAGAACATTGTTGAATGTACCAGAGCATCATCAGAGCATCTCTACATCCTGAAATGTTACAGAACAAAAACTAAACGACAAAAGTCAGCATGAACGAGTTAGAACATAAAATGTATGTTTGAACACATTATATGTATCAGAGACATATAGGCTGAAATAATGTATCAGAGCAAATAATGTATCAGAGCCATAACATTATATGTATTAGAGCAAATAGAATCTTGTCAGAACAGGATAGACAATGATATTCAAATTCTATTATCAGTGCTTCTGATTCATTCTTCTTTCTTGCTTCTGATCTCTGAAGCTTGACAGCACTCAGCTTGCTTCAGTTTCCAAGAGCTTATTCCTTTTACAGAATAACGCTTCTTATGGTTTTGCTTCTAGTGTTTGCTTCTGAAGATTCACTTCACTTCTCTGTTCCTGCAAAACACTTAAACCATATAGAACTTGCAGTTCTTGTTAGTGAATGTGTGGGAGCCTCTTTACCCAGCAACTGATAGATTTAATCAAATCATTTATCATTTATCTTCTCCCCCTTTTTGTCATAACATCAAAAAGAATATTTAAAAAGATTCAGATGCAAAAAACGACAAAAGAAAACATTTACTGGAATGTAAAACACAAAGAAACTTTTCATTGATAATCAAAAGATATTACAAAAGGTTCCTATGTTTAACAAGATGAGAAACATTCCTAGCAAATACAAAGTAGAATTTCCAAAGAGGAAATTACTACAAAAATTAAAAACAGAACCCTAGCTAGACACGCTCTGTGTCAACCCATCAAGAATCCCGGAGGACTTCTTGTCTTCCAGACTGAAACCTCCACTGCAGGAGAGATCCCAGAACCAAGGAGGAAGTGAGGGACAGTTCACAGACAGAGAGCTAATGTTGCAAACGGGGCTTTCCCTCAACATAGACGTTGAGCCTATCTTCCCACAACTCAAGAAAGTCTTCTGTCTTTCGATGAAAGTTGATAACAACATCAAAGAAGAATCTGACTTGAGAGGTATTAGAAGAGCCATCCCGAGATGCACAGAGATTTGTCGCCTTTGAGTCATGGAGCTACAACAGGCTTAGGATTAACGCTAGGTTTTGAGAGAAGAAATGAAAAACGAGAGAGAGAGAGAGAGAGAAGAAAAAAACTTTAAGAGGAAAACAGAGAGATAGGAAACCAAAAACCATTTTGAAGAGTATTTAAAAGGAAATAAAAATGAAACGAATGATGACTAGCATTTAATGTTACGTGACGTGAGGAGAGATAATAAAGACAAATGAGGTGACTAGCACAGTTACCTATGGTCGGTGTCCCTTCAACTGCACGCACGTTTATCCATGAATAGTAACTACAGGTTTACCATCCCGAGATAAAACGTAACAGCTGTTTTGCTTTAAAAGAGGTTCTGAATCACTTTAGACAATGAAACGTTAGTAATAACCGAATCATAATTTCTAAAAGATTTCAATCAGAACTTCTGATTGGAAAATCACATTTCATTTCAGAAGATACTCATATATAAGAACTTCTCATCTTCTCATTCTGGGCATAGATCCATACTGATGTTCTTCAGAATGAATTTAAACCTATCTTCAGCCAGGGGTTTTGTAAAGATATCAGCCCATTGATGGTCTGTATCCACAAAGTTTAAAGAAAAAACACCCTTCTGAACATAGTCCCTTATGAAATGATGTTTAATCTCAATATGTTTAGCTTTTGAATGAAGAATAGGATTCTTAGATAAACATATAGCAGAAGTATTATCACAGAATATAGGAATGTTACTCTCAAATATCTGATAATCTTCCAACTGACTCTTCATCCAGAGCATCTGTGTACTACAGCCAGCAGCAGCGACATATTCTGCTTCTGTTGTTGATAGAGCAATAGTTGCTTGCTTCTTGCTATACCAAGAGATCAAATGACTTCCAAGAAATTGGCAACTTCCTGAAGTACTTTTTCTTTCAATTCTGTCTCCAGCATAGTCAGCATCACAGAATCCTACTAAGTTGTATTCTTTAGATTTTCTGTAAACTAAACCAACATTAGTAGTACCTTTCAGATACCTTAGAATTCTCTTAACAGCAGTTAAATGAGATTCTCTAGGATCTGATTGGAATCTAGCACACAAACAAACACTGAACAGAATGTTAGGTCTAGAAGCAGTCAAATATAGAAGAGATCCAATCATACCTCTGTATAACTTCTGATCTACCTTCTTACTTACCTCATCCTTACCTAGGATGCATGTTGGATGCATAGGAGTTTTGGCTTCTTTGCAGTCCAGAAGATTAAACTTCTTCAGAAGTTCCTTCACATACTTGGTTTGGTGAACATATGTTCCTTCTGATGTTTGATTTATTTGTATTCCAAGGAAATACTTGAGTTCTCCCATCATGCTCATTTCAAACTCAGCCTGCATAGACTTAGCAAACTCCTTTCCAAGTGTAGCATTAGATGTTCCAAAAATAATATCATCTACATATATTTGACAAATTAAAATATCCTTTTCAAAGGTTTTACAAAAGAGAGTAGTGTCCACTTTTCCTCTAGTGAAACCATTATCTAGAAGGAAAGAACTTAAGCGTTCATACCAAGCTCTGGGAGCTTGCTTCAATCCATATAATGATTTCTTTAGTTTAAACACATGATTCGGAGACATAGAGTCTTCAAACCCAGGAGGTTGATGGACATAAACTTCTTCATCTATATAACCATTTAAGAAGGCACTCTTAACGTCCATCTGATAGAGAGTGATGTTATGTTGAGTGGCAAAAGAAATTAATAGACGAATAGACTCTAACCTGGCCACTGGTGCAAAGGTTTCTGTATAGTCAATCCCTTCTTGCTGACTATAACCCTGAGCCACCAATCTGGCTTTGTTCCTTACCACCTCACCTTTCTCACTGAGCTTGTTTCTGAAGACCCATTTTGTACCAATTATATTGAATCCATCTGGTCTAGGAACAAGATCCCAAACATCATTCCTTTTAAACTGATTCAGTTCTTCTTGCATAGCAATTATCCAGTCTGGATCTTCTAGAGCATGATCAACAGAAGTTGGCTCGATCAAAGATACAAGACCTAATTGACAGTCTGCATTGTTCTTAAGGAATGCTCTTGTTCTGATTGGATCATCCTTCTTTCCAAGAATGACATCTTCTGAATGACCAGAGATGAGTCTGGATGATCTTCTGACAGATGGTTCTTCAGAAATACTTAGATCCTCCAGAGAAGCTGATACTTGATCTTCAGATTCTTTGCTTCTGAGAAGCTCTGCTTCTGATGCGTTGCTTCTTGGCTCAACAACTTCTGATATATCAATATCACAATCTGCAAAATTATCAAACTGCTTTGGTTTTTCAGAACCAAGCTTATCATCAAACCTGATATTGATTGATTCTTCTACAATCAATGTTTCAGTATTGTATACTCTGTAGCCTTTTGAGCGTTCAGAATATCCAAGAAGGAAACATTTCTGTGCTTTGGAATCAAACTTACCAAGATAATCTTTAGTGTTCAGAATAAAGCATACACATCCAAAAGGATGGAAATATGAAATGTTGGGCTTTCTATTCTTCCACAATTCATAGGGAGTCTTATTTAGAATAGGTCTGATAGAGATTATATTCTGAATATAGCATGCAGTGTTTATTGCTTCTGCCCAGAAATGCTTAGCCATATTGGTTTCATTGATCATGGTTCTGGCCATTTCTTGCAGAGTCCTATTCTTTCGTTCTACAACCCCATTTTGCTGTGGAGTTCTAGGACAAGAGAAATCATGGGCAATACCATTTTCTTTGAAGAACTCTTCAAAGGATCTGTTCTCAAATTCACCACCATGATCACTTCTGACCTTTATGATTTTACACTCTTTTTCAGATTGAATCTGAATGCAGAAATCAAAGAACACTGAATGAGTCTCATCCTTGTGTTTCAAGAATTTTACCCACGTCCAGCGACTATAATCATCTACGATGACTAATCCATATTTCTTTCCTCTGACAGATGCTGTTTTGACTGGTCCAAACAGATCAATGTGCAAGAGTTCTAATGGCCTTGAGGTAGAAACAACATTCTTAGACTTGAATGCAGGTTTGGAGAACTTGCCCTTCTGACATGCTTCACAAAGAGCATCTGATTTGAATTTCAGATTAGGGAGTCCTCTGACAAGATTCAGTTTGTTAATCTGAGAGATCTTTCTCAAACTAGCATGACCTAATCTCCTGTGCCAGACCCACTGCTCTTCAGAAACAGACATAAGACAAGTCACCTTCTGACTCATAAGATCTTGCAGATCTGTCTTATAAATGTTGTTCTTCCTCTTGCCTGTAAATAGGATTGAGCCATCCTTCTGATTTACAGCCTTGCAAGACTTTTGATTGAAGATTATATCATAACCATTGTCACTTAATTGACTGATAGATAAGAGGTTATGAGTTAATCCTTCTACAAGAAGTACATTAGAAATGGAAGGAGAGTTACCAGACTTTATAGTTCCAGAGCCAATTATCTTGCCCTTCTGATCTCCTCCAAACTTGACTTCTCCTCCAGACTTAAGCACCAGGTCTTGGAACATAGACCTTCTTCCTGTCATGTGTCGTGAGCATCCAGAGTCCAGGTACCATGACATGTTGTGCTTTGTCCTTCTTGCAGCCAAGGATATCTGCAATAGGAATAATCTTATCCTTAGGTACCCACATTTTCTTGGGTCCTTTCTTGTTAGATTTTCTCAAGTTCTGATTGAACTTGGGTTTGACATTATAAGCAATGGGAGGAACAACATGATAATTTTTAATATGAGTTTCATGATATTTCCTAGGTTGTGTCACATGCTTCTTGGTGTGTGTTATGTGAAAACTTTGTGCATGTGAAGTGTGCCTAATATCATGAGAGTGGCCATACTTGAACTGATCATACAATGGCTTGTATGTGAGTTTCATTTCATCAACAGGTTCAAGTTTGTATGGGGTTTCACCCTCATAACCAATGCCAACTCTTTTGTTTCCAGATACGGCATATATCATAGAAGCTAGCTGACTTCTGCCAATACTTCTAGATAAGAACTTCCTGAAACTTAAATCATATTCTTTCAGAATATGGTTTAGACTAGGAGTGGATTTTTCTGAATTAGAAGGAGATCCAACATCATTGGATAATTTTAAAAGTTTATCTTTCAATTCAGAATTTTCCAATTCAAGCCTTTTTGTTTCAAATTCAAATAGCTTTTTCAGCTTTTTGTATTTAATACAAATCTGAGACTTGGATTCCAGAAGTTCAGTTAATCCGGAAACTAACTCATCTCTAGTAAGTTCAGAAAATACCTCTTCAGAATCTGATTCTGATGTAGATTCTGATCCGTCATCTTCTGTCGCCATCAGCGCACAGTTAGCCTGCTCATCTTCTGAATCATCTTCTGACTCATCCCAGGTTGCCATAAGACCTTTCTTCTTATGAAACTTCTTCTTGGGATTCTCCTTCTGAAGATTTGGACATTCATTCCTGAAGTGTCCTGGTTCATTGCATTCATAGCACATGACCTTCTTCTTGTCAGATCTTCTGTCATCAGAAGATTCTCCATGTTCAAATCTCTTTGAACTTCTGAAGCCTCTGAACTTCCTTTGCTTGCTCTTCCAGGGTTGATTTACCCTTCTGGAAATCATGGACAGTTCATCTTCTTCTTCAGATTCTGATTCTTCAGGATCTTCTTCTTTGGCCTGAAAAGCGTTAGTGCATTTCTTGATATTAGATTTTAATGCAATAGATTTACCTTTCTTTTGAGGCTCATTTGCATCCAGCTCAATCTCATGGCTTCTCAAGGCACTGATCAGCTCTTCCAGAGAAACTTCATTCAGATTCTTTGCAATCTTGAATGCAGTCACCATAGGACCCCATCTTCTGGGTAAGCTTCTGATGATCTTCTTCACATGATCAGCCTTGGTGTATCCTTTGTCAAGAACTCTCAATCCAGCAGTCAGAGTTTGAAATCTCGAAAACATCTTTTCAATGTCTTCATCATCCTCCATCTTGAAGGCTTCATACTTCTGGATTAAAGCTAGAGCTTTAGTCTCCTTGACTTGAGCATTTCCTTCATGAGTCATTTTCAAGGACTCATATATGTCATAAGCCGTTTCCCTGTTAGATATCTTCTCATACTCAGCATGAGAGATAGCATTCAGCAAAACAGTTCTGCATTTATGATGATTCCTGAAAAGCTTTTTCTGATCATCATCCATTTCTTGCCTTGTTAGCTTTACGCCTCTGGCATTTACAGGATGTTTGTAACCATCCATCAGAAGATCCCATAGATCACCATCTAGACCCAGAAAGTAACTTTCCAGTTTATCTTTCCAGTATTCAAAGTTTTCACCATCAAATACCGGCGGTCTAGTATAACCATTGTTACCGTTGTATTGCTCAGCAGAGCCAGATGTAGATGCAGGTGTAGGTGTAGTCTTTTCACTTTCATCAACCATCTTTTACTGAAGCGTTTTTCTCTTCCTGAATCTTTTCTAAACACGGTTAAGTGCTTGCACCTTAGAACCGGCGCTCTGATGCCAATTGAAGGATAGAAAAACACTTAGAAAGGGGGGGATTGAATAAGTGTGACTTTAAATCTTGGACGATAAAAATAAATTGCACAATTATTTTTATCCTGGTTCGCTGTTAACGAAGCTACTCCAGTCCACCCCCGCAGAGATGATTTACCTCAACCTGAGGATTTAATCCACTAATCGCACGGATTACAATGGTTTTCCACTTAGTCCACGACTAAGTCTTCTAGAGTATTCTGATCACAACTTGATCACTCCAGGAACAACTGCTTAGACAACTTCTAAGACTTTTCTAGAGTCTACTGATCAACCTGATCACTCTAGTTACAAACTGCTCAGCCAACTGCTAAGACTTCCTAGAGTATACTGATCACACGATCACTCTAGTTCCTTACAACTTAATGTAATCTATTCAAGAGTTTACAAATGCTTCTTAAAAGCTATAATCACAAACTGTGATATTTCTCTTATCGTTTAAGCTTAATCTCACTAAGATATTACAACAGCAATGTAGTGAGTTGATGAAGATTCTGAGCTTTGATTGAATAGCGTTTCAGCAAGTTTATTTTCGTTCAGAGTTGTTAAGAATGGGTAACCTTGCTTCTCATCAGAACTTCATATTTATAGGCGTTGAGAAGATGACCGTTGAGTGCATTTAATGCTTTGCGTGTTCCGTACAGCATTGCATTTAATGTTATACGCTTTTGTCAACTACCTCGAGCCTTGTTCACGCTGTGTCTACTGACGTTGCCTTTAGTAGCTTTAACGTTCCTTTTGTCAGTCAGCGTAGTCTGCCACCTGTACTTCCTTCTGATCTGATGTTTGTGAATACGACGTTTGAATATCATCAGAGTCAAAACAGCTTGGTGCATAGCATCTTCTGATCTTCTGATCTTGAAGTGCTTCTGTTGCGTGATACCATCTTCTGATCTTCAGTGCTTCTGATCTCATGTTCTTCTGATGCCATGTTCTGATTCTGCTTCGACCATCTTCTGATGTCTTGCCAGACCATGTTCTGACGTTGCATGCTGAACCATTTGAGACACAACTTCTGAGCGCTGAATTATGCGTACTCTTTATATATATTTCCTGAAAGGGAAATTGCATTGGATTAGAGTACCATATTATCTTAAGCAAAATTCATATTATTGTTATCATCAAAACTAAGATAATTGATAAGAACAAATCTTGTTCTAACATGTCTTTGAAGAAAGACTTGGAATGAGGTGTTAGAATTGCATCTGTTAAGATTGAATCGTTGATACGATCGTATTTGCACTGTAATTGGATGATAACATCCTTTTGAATATGAAGTGACCTGAAAAGGCAGCGTTAGTTTTATGCAATGTCATGATGCATGCGTCATGTAATGAGACTCTCAAAATAAATGAGAATTATGCATGTATGCCTATCCCACCCTGCGGGATGTAAATAGTACAAGCGTGGGAAGATCAATTATATAACAATGCTCTTTGTATGATGCCAGTGTGACCTCCCGAATATCAGAAATTTTGAGAGACGTGCCCTTTAATCTGAAGGAGGAACCTCTGGAGAGAACTCGAGTCCCACCATGTCTTGCCTGATATGCATTGCCCCAGTGTTTGAATTCTTGAAAAAGAATGCCCCTAGTCAATAGGATTCTTGATTGTAAGTGTTGGATGTGAAGCAGATGCTTTTCAGAGTGAGTCATGCGTTTCGGTTGCGCCCGACGGACAGTGATTTGCTGAGTACTCAGAATGAGATGATGTCTTTTATAAGATTACCTGAAGAGGTCCTTGGAAAGAATGGGAAATTGTCTTAAACAAGACTGCGCTTTAAACAAAGCTCAAAGGGATGTGTTTGTGCAGAAGGTCAAAATATTCCTATGAAGGATAAAGACCGCTTTACGGAATGTGGGGGTTTTAAACAAAACTTAGGAAACTCATCTTGAAGAAGATCGCCCTAGAAAGGATGGTGAACTGTCTTAGAGAAGACTCGGTACTTTAAACAAAGTTTGACAAGGTTTTTGGAAGCATAAGAGAAGTTTGAATATGTCTTAAAAGACTAACTGAAAAAAAAGTTAAGAGATGTCTTACAGAAGACTACCTAGAAAAGGTTCTTGGAAAGGAATATGTCTTAGAGAAGACTGTTTGAAAGGGTTTGAAAATAGAAAGGATAAGAAAATGGGTCTTTAAAAGACTGTTTGAAAAAGGCTCCTAGAAAGGGTAAAAAGTATTTGAACATGTCTTAGAGAAGACTATATGGACAGATTGAGAAATGTCCTATATTGGTTCCTGGAAAGGATGTGAGAGTGGTATTGACCCCATATGATACTGAGCGATCTTTGCAACGTGCCCCCAGGTGATGGACTTGCCCCATGGGCTATTCAGCGTCCTTGAGAGATTCCAATGGATCTTGATTAGATTGCCCCATGTAAATGGGATAATGACGAGTTATACCGTGTGTACACATTAGCCATCCCAGTCATGCGTGAGGGATGTTTCTTCTTTTGACGAGTTTTTAAAGCTACTTCGTCAGTCAGTAGGATTTTTAGCCATTAGCCATGCCCCATGCAACTTCTCCCTGATGTTTAAACATCTGAATCCACATAGACAAGTGTGCTTTGTAATGAAATTCATAAGATGCGAATGCAATTGTTTGTCTTGAAAGTTTAAAAACATTTTTTGAGTAAAACAAAGTTTTTTTTTTGTAAGAAAGTGATATCAACTCAAGAGTTATAGTAGACCTTAAGGAGTCGGGATACCTTTGGTAACGATATGCTTTCGAACTAACCATGCTTCAGTTAGGACTTTTAAGGGTTGTAACGTGGCCTGGTTCACGGTTTAAAGAAACAAAAGATAGAGGCTCAAAGTTTATTTGTACCCATCCCCATCTTCGTGATGTCCTCCGGTCCTATGCTCAGTTAGCTATGTGTTTAAGTTCCAAAAAGACTTTGGGAATATTGATATTTTTGATGGTTAAAAAACCAGAAGTTTATTTTGCAAAGGCAGTCATCCTCCTTTCTTGTAATATTTTCTTTTGTGAGGGTATGTAGTGACCTCTTTTCGACTTTGTTATCCCTAACTTTTGGCTGAACTGTTCATTTTAAAACTACAGTCAGCGGGATGCCCCAATTTTGCCTAAGTCTCCTTAATAGGTTTTGACTTAGTAGGCCCTTGTATTGCTTTCTTTTTCTTTGCGGACATTGACTGCCGGACTTAATGATGACGGGGAACCATCGGTGATTATGTTCAAAAGAACAACTTGGAAGAATTAAGTTAACTGAGCAACTACCCTACCCCAGGTTATGTATTAAGGGTTTTATTTTATATGAAGGAAAACTCCTACTTCTTTAGGCTCAAAGGGGTTGACAAGGGATTAACATCCTTATATCTCCGTTATTTAGGAATTGAACAAATGCCTGCACATCGTCAACACAGACTGTTCGAAAGCGTAGTGTATGAAATTATGGTATCGTTTTCGTCATTCTCCCTCAAAAGGTGTACGACTTTAACGAGAGTTGAATATCACAAAGAAATAAAACCAAGTAAAAAACACAGTTTTAAATATAGTGAGAACACTAGGGATGAATCAAGATAAACGTAAGCAATGCATTAATGATTATTGTAAAGTACACAGCATATGTCATAAGACTAATGTTTAAACAAACGGAAAGAAATTGCGAATGAAAACAAAACTAATGATCTAAGAAATCCTCTTTCTAGCCACCTATGGCTTTAGACTTGCTAGGATCTTCAAACTCAATGAGCCCTTCTTCAATCAAATCTTGGATCTTGTGCTTTAACGGCCCACAGTCCTCTGTATCATGGCCACGACAGTCTGAATGATAAGCGCACCTAGCATGATGTTTGTACCCGGGAGCGGGGTTAACTAGAGCTGAGTATGGAGGTAGCAGAGTTACCAGGTTCTGGCTGAGCAGACGTTGCAAAGTTTGAGCCAATGGCATGTGCAATGGGGTGAATGATCGTTTTGGCTTGGACCTCCAGGGGCGTTGGCCACCCTGTTGCTTTTGCTGATCCATTGATCTCTTCTGCTGAAATCTTGTTGGATAATATGGTCGGGATGTTAGGTTATCCTTCCCAATGGTCCCTTGTTCTGGAGATAGAAGAGGAATCTTCTCTCAATGTCATGAAAATGATGTGTATGCCATGCATGATATGCTATGTTCGAATTTATGTCTTTATCCACATCTATGGAATAAAAATCTTTTTTCTTCTTATTGTTTTTTGGATAAGACATGATGCAAGAATGCAAGTGAGGAATGATGCATGCAAACCCAAAGATTAGCAACAAACAAACCAAAAACAAATCATACGAGACAAAAATGCAAATCAGATCATAATATTTCAAGAAATCCAGGTTCATAGGTTCGACGTAGCGGCTCTTGGGAGCCAACCTTTTATATGGGGGGTTCTAGAAGGTCTCATGGGGTTGTTCGTAGCCTCCGAGACTTTTTGTCTCTTCGGATTTTAGAACAACTCATTTTATCCATGAGGTTCGAATTTTTAGGGTAGGTTCCCGGAGAGATCAGCCAAATATCCCGTCCTGCCCTCAACAAAGTCAAGCCTCGTTTTGGACATTTTTGAATATTCAACCCACTCCGAGTGGAGTTATCAATGAGACTCGTAGGCGATTCATACTCCCCTATTGATCTCAAAGTTAACTCCCACACTTAGGGTTTAACACAACATAATAACGCCACAGTGCATATAACATAACATTTACGCAATTAAATGCAAATATATAAACATAAATAATTAAATAATTTTAGGCAAAAATAAATAAAAATAAAACAAAACACAAACCATAAAAATGGCAAATTAGCCTAACCCTAAAAAGTTTGCCAAAAACTTAAATAGTTTGCCAAAACCTAAACCCTGCCAAAACCTATAGGAGTATAGCATTCACCATTATAGTTATCCCCAGCAGAGTCGCCAGCTGTAGCAACCTGCCTAAAAATTTATAGCTTAGAGAGTCGCCACCTATTCTGAAGGGCGAATAGGAAACCTACGCAGTTAAGAGATCAGGGTAAGATACTATATTCAGGTCGAGGGAAGGTGTTAGGCACCCTCAACCCTTTCCTAAAGGCTAACATCTCAAAGATAAAGGTTTATGGCAAAAGATAAAGAAAGATGACAGACAGTTAATAGAGTTGAAAGGCTAATTATATGAACATGATTAGAATTTGGAAGAGGGGGACTCGCCTTGGTTATCCAAGTGTCTACGTATCTCCTTAGGGAGAATCAGAGTCAACGTAGTTCGGGGAGGGTTGTACGCCTTAGAATTAGAATTGAAAGTGTTTGCAATTGTTTGTGCTTTGAAAAGCGTTTTTGAATTGTCTAATTGATGAGGATGAAAATCCATAGTTTAGTATTGTGGTTTTTGAATGGATTTAAGAAATATTTTAAGATTCGGGCGTACAACCCTGATTTGGCACAATTAACCGCAATGATCAATAGGTTTGATCACCATAGTTAAGAGATTAGAGGTTTTGCACCATTACCAATTCAAATCGATTGATTCGATTATCACTAATAATGAATTAATGTGTTTTATTATTTTTGTGAATTTTATTTTGTATTGTTACCCCTCATAACCGATTAATACGATTACAAATAATAACAAATTAAATTTAGAACAAGGGAGGATTAATCATCACAATCAATAAGATAATTGCAACCATTTAATCGAATATAATTGATTATATTTTAATTAAATAACATTTTAATTAAAATTCATCATTGACCATCACGATTAATTGATTTAATCGGAACGAACAATAAATTGTCATTTTAAATATTAGTATCATATATTAATTTATTTATAAAAATAAATTATTATTATATGAATGAATATTTAAAAAGAATTTAACTAAAACATATAAACTAATTAAAATCATTTTAGTTAATAAGGTTTTGATTCAGTATGAGTGGCTTGAGGGTGCATATTATAGGGATCAAGGCTGGAGCGCTGGATCAAAGTTAATGGGGAATCAAAGGTCCAGATTTGAGGGTGTATGGTGAGTTACCTAGCTGGCAGCGCATAGAATCAGAGAGTAATATTTAGAAAAATAAATAGGCGAAGGGGAGGCTCGAACCCATGACCTCCCCCTCACCAACGCATCATACAACCAACACACCACACATGCATATGTGTTAACCATGCGCATCCGTGACATGATATATGAATAAAAAAAACCCAAAGAAAATAAGCGCGAAAATTCAAACGCACGAACCAGATGATGACAGCGCATCATCTTTCCCAAAACACTTGCACGAACCCTGTAAATGTTGCTACGATTTTGCTACGAAACCGTTCGTAGCAAACCCCCCCTACGAAAATAGCGATTTGCCCATACACGCACATAAATAGCGCGCACCACCCCAGATTCAATCGTCCTGATTATACGAGACTGACCACATAATTAATTTGACCCAATTTCACTCCTACTAAAAACCCCTAATTTGTAACCCTAGAACTCGCGACGGCCTCCAATGGTGATTCACGTAGAACACGCCCAGAAACAAAATTAATGCATCACGAATGTTCACAGCAATCAAACAAAGCATACTACACAAACCAATTAACAAATAAATGCATGAATCGGGCTAATCGGCTCAAAGTTTAGAAGCACTAACCTCGGCTTATAGGAGAATGTTCTGGGGTTTTTGATGCAGAGTACCAATCCAAACACGTTCAGAGCCCTTCAAGGAAGCGTTTGCACCTTTTAGTTCTCGTTGAGACCTCTTAATTCTCCAAAACCAAGTTTGAGTTTCTCACTGAATTTTTGATTCTTGCAAGTCTGCCTCCCCTCTGAATTTTCGTCCCCTAATCGTATGCCCCTCTTGTCTACTTATAGTGAACCAATTAGGTCTAAAAGAGAGATCCAAAACTCCTTAAATCCACTCTTGCCAAATCTTGGAAAATTGATATTTTCCTTTTATGGAAGCTTGCTGTTTTGAAAAATATTGTATCAATTTCCTCCCCTTTGATCATGCACGAAAATAAGATATATTTTGCCATTTAATATTGATTGGAATTGGCCTATGTGGATATTTTAACTTAATATTTGATTTTTTTTACTTAATTAAATCATAAAAATGAAAAAATATATTAAATCAAAATAAAAGGCTAAAATTTGTAGTGTGTGGTTTGGATAACATGGATATCTTGTGGACCAAGATTGAGTCCTAAAAAGATAGGCCCATTTGCAAGAAATCCAACTTAGACCTCCTTTATTTCACATTTGGTCCTCCAAAATCACCCAACTTTGATCAATCATATCTCACTCAATTTTTAAGCTATGAGGGAGTTCTGATACTCTTTGGAAACCTTAAGAGGTCCTCTACAAGCCACTTTGGAACATATTTTTTCATTTGGAGCTTTTATCTTGATCATATCTTCTCTGACAAAAAACTGCTTTTGAGGGGTGCCTGAAAATGACCTGTAATCTTTTGCACTGTATCTCTCAAATGAATCATTTATAGCCCTGGCTTGTGAGAGACAAAGTTGTAGAGAATCCAATTTCCTTCAAACTAGGCTTTGAGTGGGGAATTTTTGATGTTCCATGTGAAAGTTATGCCCAGTCAAAGTTGGGTCGACTTTCTCCTAAGAAACCCTAATTTGAACCTTTTTGTATTCGTTCATCTCTGAGTTTCTATTAATGGAATCATGATCAATCTTTGATCAAATGATGGTTATGCTTCACATACTTTATGTTGACCAAAATTGGGAGTCTTTGACTATGCTCTGATTATGGTTGACTTTTAAGTCAAACCAGTTGACTGTGGATCATCTGGACTTTTGAATGAGTAATCTTTGGGACTGGATCTTGAATTTTGAATCATTGTAGGTGGAATATGTGAGGGCAAATTTTGGGGTATGACAGCTGCCCCTGTTCAATCTTCTTGAACCTGAAGAGGTAGAAGATGATTGGACACTGAAATGCCCTGAAATTTGCTTGTGTAGGGAAAGAGCTCTGTGGGAGATGGGCTTATAGATGCCACCCATTTGTCTGGCAGGATACTTGACTAAAGCATATGCTTTTCTGACCTTGATCATTTGATTAATTGTATCTGAAGATACGGAGTGATGTCTTACATAAGACTACTTGAAGAAGTTCCTGAATAGGATGTATCGCAGATTGATGCGAAGAGGCTTAGGTTTCGAATAATGCTTAGGAAGAATGTCTTGGAGAAGACTAACTAAGGAGTTCTTTAAAAGAACTAAGTGTGTCTTAGAAAAGATTGGATAAGCATTTTAAGAAGGCTACCTATAAAGGCATGATATGTCTTAAATAAGACTCACCTAGAAAGGCTCCTAAAAAGATATGAAACGTCTTAAATAGGACTCACCTGGAAAGGCTCTTAGATAGGATACGAGATATCTTAAACAAGATTACCTAGAGAGGTTCCTATAAAGAGAACGATATGTTTTAAACAAAACTTCCTAGAAAGGTTCCTACAAAGGACATGAAACGTTTTAAACAAAACTATCTAAAAAGATTCCTATAAAGGATATGGAACGTTTTAAACAAAACTATCTAAAAAGAAATTCCTATAAAGGATATGAAACGTTTTAAACAAAACTACCTAAAAAGGTTCCTATAAAGGATACGAAGTATTTTAAACAAAACTACCTAGAAAGGTTCCTATAAAGGTCGTGGAATGTTTTAAACAAAACTGCCTAGAAAGGTTCCTGTAAAGGACGGGATATGTCTTACACAAGACTGCTTGGAGAGGTTAGGATAATTGTCTTGGACAAGACTACCTGGAGAGGTAAGAAATTCTTTGATTGCTTCTAGAGTGTCTTTGAAGAAAGACTTGGAATGAGGTGTTAGAATTGCATCTGTTAAGATTGAATCGTTGATACGATCGTATTTGCACTGTAATTGGATGATAACATCCTTTTGAATATGAAGTGACCTGAAAAGGCAGCGTTAGTTTTATGCAATGTCATGATGCATGCGTCATGTAATGAGACTCTCAAAATAAATGAGAATTATGCATGTATGCCTATCCCACCCTGCGGGATGTAAATAGTACAAGCGTGGGAAGATCAATTATATAACAATGCTCTTTGTATGATGCCAGTGTGACCTCCCGAATATCAGAAATTTTGAGAGACGTGCCCTTTAATCTGAAGGAGGAACCTCTGGAGAGAACTCGAGTCCCACCATGTCTTGCCTGATATGCATTAACCCAGTGTTTGAATTCTTGAAAAAGAATGCCCCTAGTCAATAGGATTCTTGATTGTAAGTGTTGGATGTGAAGCAGATGCTTTTCAGAGTGAGTCATGCGTTTCGGTTGCGCCCGACGGACAGTGATTTGCTGAGTACTCAGAATGAGATGATGTCTTTTATAAGATTACCTGAAGAGGTCCTTGGAAAGAATGGGAAATTGTCTTAAACAAGACTGCGCTTTAAACAAAGCTCAAAGGGATGTGTTTGTGCAGAAGGTCAAAATATTCCTATGAAGGATAAAGACCGCTTTACGGAATGTGGGGGTTTTAAACAAAACTTAGGAAACTCATCTTGAAGAAGATCGCCCTAGAAAGGATGGTGAACTGTCTTAGAGAAGACTCGGTACTTTAAACAAAGTTTGACAAGGTTTTTGGAAGCATAAGAGAAGTTTGAATATGTCTTAAAAGACTAACTGAAAAAAAAGTTAAGAGATGTCTTACAGAAGACTACCTAGAAAAGGTTCTTGGAAAGGAATATGTCTTAGAGAAGACTGTTTGAAAGGGTTTGAAAATAGAAAGGATAAGAAAATGGGTCTTTAAAAGACTGTTTGAAAAAGGCTCCTAGAAAGGGTAAAAAGTATTTGAACATGTCTTA
This sequence comes from Vicia villosa, assembly GCF_029867415.1. Taxonomy (NCBI): domain Eukaryota; kingdom Viridiplantae; phylum Streptophyta; class Magnoliopsida; order Fabales; family Fabaceae; genus Vicia; species Vicia villosa. The sequence continues at coordinate 36,011,811 of NC_081181.1, forward strand.
GAGAAGACTATATGGACAGATTGAGAAATGTCCTATATTGGTTCCTGGAAAGGATGTGAGAGTGGTATTGACCCCATATGATACTGAGCGATCTTTGCAACGTGCCCCCAGGTGATGGACTTGCCCCATGGGCTATTCAGCGTCCTTGAGAGATTCCAATGGATCTTGATTAGATTGCCCCATGTAAATGGGATAATGACGAGTTATACCGTGTGTACACATTAGCCATCCCAGTCATGCGTGAGGGATGTTTCTTCTTTTGACGAGTTTTTAAAGCTACTTCGTCAGTCAGTAGGATTTTTAGCCATTAGCCATGCCCCATGCAACTTCTCCCTGATGTTTAAACATCTGAATCCACATAGACAAGTGTGCTTTGTAATGAAATTCATAAGATGCGAATGCAATTGTTTGTCTTGAAAGTTTAAAAACATTTTTTGAGCAATACAATGGTAACAATGGTTATACTAGACCACCAGTATTTGATGGTGAAAACTTTGAATACTGGAAAGATAAACTGGAAAGTTACTTCCTTGGTCTAGATTGTGACTTATGGGATCTTCTGGTGGATGGTTACAAACATCCAGTAAAAGCTACAGGTGTAAGGCTTACTATACAAGAAATGAATGATGATCAAAAGAAGCTTTTCAAAAATCATCATAAATGTAGGACTGTTTTGCTGAATGCTATCTCTCATGCTGAGTATGAGAAGATATCTAACAGGGAAACTGCCCATGATATATATGAGTCATTGAAAATGACCCATGAAGGAAATGCTCAAGTCAAGGAGACCAAAGCTCATGCTCTAACCCATAAATATGAAGCCTTCAAGATGGAGGACGATGAAGATATTGAGAAGATGTTCTCAAGATTTCAAATGCTAACTGCTGGATTAAGAGTTCTGGACAAAGGTTACACCAAGGCTGATCATGTAAAGAAGATCATCAGAAGCTTACCCAGAAGATGGGGTCCAATGGTGACTGCATTCAAGATTGCAAAGAATCTGAATGAGGTTTCTTTGGAAGAGCTAATCAGTGCCTTGAGAAGCCATGAGATAGAGCTGGATGCAAATGAGCCTCAGAAGAAAGGTAAGTCTATTGCATTAAAATCTAATATTAAAAAATGTACTAACGCTTTTCAGGCTGAAGAAGTAGATTCTGAAGAATCAGAATCAGAAGAAGAAGATGAACTGTCCATGATCTCCAGAAGGGTAAACCAACTCTGGAAAAGCAAACAAAGGAAGTTCAAAAGCTTCAGAAGTTCAAAGAAATTTGAACGAGGAGAATCTTCTGGAGGCAGAAGATCTGACAAGAAGAAAGTTGTCTGCTATGAGTGCAATGAGCCTGGACACTTCAAGAATGAATATCCAAAACTTCAGAAGGAGAATCCCAAGAAGAAGTTTCATAAGAAGAAAGGTCTTATGGCAACATGGGATGATTCTGAATCAGAATCAGAATCAGACTCTGAAGGAGAGCAAGCTAACTTTGCACTGATGGCCACAATGGATGATGGATCAGAATCTACATCATAATCAGATTCTGAAGAGGTATTTTCTGAACTATCTAGAGAAGAGTTAGTTTCCAGTTTAACTGAACTTCTGGAACTCAAGGCTCATCTTAGTATCAAATACAAAAAGCTGAAAAAGCAATTTGAATTTGAAACTAAGAAGCTGGAATTGGAAAATTCTGAACTGAAGGAAAAAGTTTTAAAATTATCCAAAGATAGTGGATCTCCTTCTGAATAAGAAAAATCCATTCCTAGTCTCAATCATATTCTGAAAGAATATGACTCGAGCTTCAGAAAGTTCCTATCTAGAAGTATTGGCATAAGTCATCTTGCTTCTATGATATATGGTGTTTCTGGAAACAGAAGGTTTGGCTTTGGCTATGAGGGTGATACCTCACATAAATTTGAACCTGTTGATGATCTGAAAATCACATACAAGCCATTGTATGATCAGTTCAAATATGGCCATGCACATGATATTAGGCTCACTTCACATGCACAGAGTTTTAACACTGTACACACCAAGAAGCATGTGACACAACCTAAGAAATATCATGCTGTCAAACCTAAAGAATATCATGCTGTTCCTCCTGTTAATTATCATGCTAAACCCAAGTTCAATCAGAACTTGAGGAAAACTAACAAGAAAGGACCCAAGAAATTGTGGGTACCTAAGGAGAAGATAATTTCTGTTGCAGATATCCTTAGCTGCAAAGAGGACAAAGCACAAAATGTCATGGTACCTGGACTCTGGGTGCTCGCGACACATGACGGGAAGAAGGTCTACGTTCCAAGACCTGGTGCTTAAACCAGGTGGAGAAGTCAAGTTTGGAGGAGATCAGAAGGGAAAGATTATTGGCTCTGGAACCATAAGTTTTGGTAACTCTCCTTCCATAACTAATGTACTTCTTGTAGAAGGATTAACGCATAACTTATTGTCCATAAGTCAATTAAATGACAATGGTTATGATATAATCTTCAATCAAAAGTCTTGCAAGGCTGTAAGTCAGAAGGATGGCTCAATCCTATTTACAGGCAAGAGAAAGAACAACATCTATAAGATTGATCTTTCAGATCTTGAAAAGCAGAAGGTGACTTGCCTTATGTCTGTTTCTGAAGAGCAATGGGTCTGGCACAGAAGATTAGGACATGCTAGTTTGAGAAATATTTCTCAGATTAACAAACTAAATCTGGTCAGAGGACTCCCAAATCTGAAATATAAATCAGATGCTCTTTGTGAAGCATGTCAGAAGGGCAAGTTCTCCAAACCTGCATTCAAATCTAAGAATGTTGTCTCTTCCTCAAGGCCGTTAGAACTTCTGCATATTGATCTGTTTGGACCAGTCAAAACAGCATCTATCAGAGGGAAGAAATATGGATTAGTCATCGTAGATGATTATAGCCGCTGGACATGGGTAAAGTTCTTAAAACACAAGGATGAGTCTCATTCAGTGTTCCTTGAATTCTGCACTCAGATCCAATCTGAGAAGGAGTGCAAAATCATAAAGGTCAGAAGTGATCATGGTGGCGAATTTGAGAATAGATTCTTTGAGGAGTTCTTCAAAGAAAATAGTATTGCCCATGATTTCTCTTTCCCTAGAACTCCACAACAAAATGGAGTTGTAGAGCGAAAGAATAGGACTCTGCAGGAAATGGCCAGAACCATGATCAATGAGACCAATATGGCTAAGCACTTCTGGGCAGAAGCAATAAACACTGCATGTTATATTGAGAATAGAATCTCTATAAGACCTATTCTAAATAAGACTCCTTATGAATTGTGGAAGAACAGAAAGCCCAACATTTCATATTTTCATCCTTTTGGATGTATGTGCTTTATTCTGAATACTAAAGATCATCTTGGTAAGTTTGATTCTAAGGCACAAAAATGTTTTCTTCTTGGATATTCTGAACGCTCTAAAGGCTACAGAGTATACAATACTGAAACATTGGTTGTAGAAGAATCAATCAATATTAGGTTTGATGATAAGCTTGGTCTTGAAAACCCAAAGCAGTTTGAGAATTTTGCAGATATAGATATTGACATATCAGAAGCTGTAGAACCAAGAAGTAAAGCTCCAGAAGCTGAAAGTCTCAGAAGCAATGGATCAGAAGATCAAGTTGCTGCATCTTTAGAGAATCTCAGGATTTCTGAAGAGCCAACAGTCAGAAGATCTTCTAGACTCACCTCTGCTCACTAAAAAGATGTGATTCTTGGAAAGAAAGATGATCCTATCAGAACTAGATCATTTCTAAGGAATGACAATCAGAAGCAGTGATCAGAATCAGAAGGTGTAAAGTCTATTCAGTGCAACACAGCTGTCATCAAGAGGATTCTGATGGTGAACACGTGTATGTACGGTTGGTAAAAGCGTGAGTTAATCTAATGGGACGCCGCCCTAGGTAACTGTGTTAAATCATTTCATTTACCACGATCTCTCATCTAACATCACTCATCATTTAATGCAATTGATTTCATTTGATTCTGTAACTGTTCATTCTCATAACTTCATTGCATTCATTTTCAAATCCGTCTCTATATATACATTTCAAATCATAACGTTTATCTTTTTCGCTCCCATTCTCTCTTTCTTCTTGCATGCATTTTTGCAACCTTTTCAGTCTCTTCTCAAACCCTAAGCGCAAACCCAGATCTTGTTCTTCTAATTTCTATTCTGTTTCAATGACCACTTCATCATCTCACAATGTTGGCTCATCTGTCCCTCTTCATCTTCAAGAAGAAGAAAATCAGCAAATCACTACGGTTGTTGCCTGCTCTATTCCTAAGAAGGATCTGGAAGTTATCGGTGAACTAATGGTAGATTTTGATAGCATCGAAGAACATGAATATCATCTCAAAGAAAATATCATTTTTCAAGGATGGACTTCATTGTTTGCTGAGTTCTATGGACCGGTCTACCCAGATCTTGTTAAGGAGTTTTGGGTGCATGTAGTTGTTGCTCCTAAATCCATCCTGTCTTTCGTCCATGGGAAGTTTGTGGTAGTTACTGAGAACATCCTAAGAATGATGTTTGATCTTAAAAACCCTGAGGGTGCTTTTGAAATTGATCAAAGGGCTGATTGGGATGATGTGTTGTCTACTCTCTACACAGATGTAAACAAGACAAAGAATGTCAAGGACATGAAAGACCTCTACAAAATCTGGACCAAGATTCTTCTGGGGTGTTTCTATCACAGGAAAGGAACACATGCTGCTGATTTCATCAACAATGAGCAAAAATACATTCTGTATTGCATTGCCACTAAGAAGAAGGTTGATGTTATCTAAATAATCTTCAATCACATGTGGAATGCTGTGAGGGATTCCAGAAATGCCTTCAGAGTGAAAAATTGTACCATCATTCCTTTTGGAAGAATTATAACAAACCTTCTGGTTCACTCCAAGATTGTTGAGAACCTGGAAGCTGAAGGCACTATCAAAGAACTCGTCGTTACCACTGGAAGTTGCTTGAATGCTCTCACTCTGAGAAAGATGAAGCTGATTGATACTATCATCAAAACACCTCAACCTCTTTCTGGAACAAGAAGCAGAAGAGACCCTGTTCTTGCTGACTTTGAAACCTTCTTCAGAAGTGAGGTACCAGGAGTCAGAACTAGGTATTTGAAGTCACTGGAAGAAGATGAAGGAGTAAAAGATCAAGAAAAAGGTGCTCCTGCTAAAGTAGGCCGCAAGAAAACTTCTAGGGCTGCTGCCTCAGAAGATGTTTCAGAAGCTGCTCCTCAAGCTGCTGAAAAGAAGGAAAGAAGGACCAAAAGAAAATTTGATCATCCTTCTGATAATCAGGTGAAGGTAGTTTAGAACGTAGCTGCTGCTACTGTTAAAGAGGTTGTTCCAGAAGAAGTTATTGCTGAAGTAGTTAAGGCGGTTTCAGTTGAATTTGAAAAGAATAAGAAGGAGGCTGCTGATAAGAGGAAGAAGAAGAAGTCAAATAATAATGTTGAAAATGTTAGAGTTGTTGAGAAGAAGAAAATCAGAAAAAGGAAGCTGATAATAAATGACTCTGATGAAGAAGAGGATGTTCAAGAAGCTGTGAATCAGCAGGAAGAAATCTTGCAAAGACCAACAACTCAAGCAGTTGAAGGTCAGTATGCTGTTGTCAATGAGAAGGAAGTTCTGGAATCTGCCAGAAGGAGAGAAATCTCTCATGGAAAGGCAAAGATTGTTGAAGAGCAGAAGAGTAAGAAGCAGAAGAAGCTTGAGGCTGTGTTCGAAGTCGTTCAGAAAGTATCAAAAGGTATACATCTCTATGAACCTGATTCTATTCCTGCTTTACATTCAGAAGTTGCACCAATAGCTGTTGCCCAAACCCCTGAACCAGATAAAGCCCCATCAGAATCACCCATCAAAGTTCATGTTCTTACACCTCCCACTTCTCCTGTAACCAAAATCCTTACTCCTCCTCCTTCACCCATTCAAGATGCTCCCATTCCTTCTCCTCCACCCTCAACCAACCTTGCTTCTGACCAGGTCCTTGATAATCCTGTTCTGGATATACCACCCCTACAAACTCTTTTTCCACCACACACAAATATATCCATCTCTCAACCTCCTCCCCATGCCAACTATGAACCCATTCCTTCCACCTCTCAAAACAACCCATGTGTTTCTGATCTTCCAGACTCTGCATCACATGAGCAATTGCTCCGTGATTGCAACTACACTCCCAAGCCTCGTCCTGAAGCTGAAATGGTAGTGTTAGATTCTGAGAACGAAGCAGAATCATCTTTTAGGTTGGATAGAGAACCTCAACCCTATTCTATTCCTAACCCTGACTCTCCAATAACCAAAATAAAATCCCGCCAGGAATACCCTATTGGTGTAATTTTTGAATCGGTAAAGAGGAATCTCAGAAGAGTCTTTGATACTCTCAGAATCGCTGAAAGTGCTGGCCTGAATGATGTTGCTATGCGAAAGTTCTGGAGAATCTTCAGAAGAAAAGCTGATGCTTATTTTGAAGAACTTCAAGAAGCTTGTGTAGAAGCTGCTCCACGGCCTCGTGGAATTCTGAGAAGTTATGAAGACTTCTGGTTTGCTCGTCTCGGAGGGAGATATATCTTTGAGGAGAAGAAGTTTGTGGATGAGCTGGAAGAAGCAAGAATTGCTGCTGCAATGGAAGCTAACCCTTGCAGGGAAATTGTGGTCTGGAGACCTCAATATCCTGTTCTGCTCGGAGACTTCAGGACGCTCTTTGACTTTCTGAGGGAAAATACTTCTAAGGAAGACCCAAGCTTGGTCATTCTAGAAGTTGTTGACCCACCAGAAGTTGAAGGTCCTTCTGCTCCTAGGAATCTTGCTGCCATTCTTCAGGCTCTTGAGAATGGAGATTCTGAGGTTCCTGCTGCAGAGTATGGAGTTGCTTCTATGGAAGAAGCAGATGCTGAAGATCATGTTGCTGAAACAATTCCTGTTGAGGAAAATCCTGCAAATGATCTGATCATGGAAGCTGCGGATCAGAATGCCATCCCTTTGGAAAGAAGTTGTGAAGCTTCTTCTGATGAACCTTCCCGTCTTGCAAGGACTTTGGAAGTTATTCAGAAGAACCAGGATGAGCAGATATCAATCAACGCTGAGTTTCGTGCTTTCATGGAAAGGCAGAATGAGAGCAATAGTGGGATTCATGATATGCTGGCCAAGATCATGTCGAAGCTAGGGTCATCTTAGATTGAGTCTTAGACTGTTTTCTTTTTGCTTTGCATTTATCTATTTTTCTTTGCATCTTCTCTTGCCCTTCCTCTTGTACTTCTGAACCTTTTCGTCGTGCTTAATGAAAATTATCCTTTTTCTTCTTTGTGTTTGTCGTGTTTTTCATCTGAATCTTTTATGTTTTTTGATGTTATGACAAAAAGGGGGAGAAAAATGTGATAAATGATCTGATTTATTTTATCAGTTGCTGGGAGAAAGGCTCCACATTTCTAACAGAACTTGCAAAGTTCTATGTCTTTGAGTGTTGTCTTGCAGGAATTGAAGATCCTCTTTAAAGCTCAACATGAGAAGCAAAGAGATGGGGAAAAGCAATTCTATAAAGAATCAAGCTCTTGGAAATTGAAGCAAGCTGAGTGCTATAAAGCTTCAAGAATCAGAAACAAGAAGGAAGAATGTTCTGATATTCTGATGATAGAATATACTTTCATTCTTATTCTTTATATGTTCTGATGCATGTTTTAGTTACAAAATATGCTCTGAAACATTTTATGTTTGTGTGCTCTGATACATTATTATATGTTCTGATACATATCTTATGTTCTGATTCATTCATGCTGACTTTTGTCGTTTAGTCTGTTCTGTAACATTTCAGGATGTAGAGATGCTCTGATGATGCTCTGGTACATTCAACAATGTTCTAATACAATCTAGCATGTAATGACTCAAGAAGATATTCAAGCTCTGAAGCTGTCCAATGGAAGCAAGGATCAGAAGCTATGAATATTCTGAAGATCTAGGAAATTCAAGTTCTGAAGCTGTCCTATGGAAACAAGAATCAAAAGCTGTGAATGTTCTGAAGATTTAAGCATATGTGAATGTCTCTACTGAAATACTCAGGGAAGTCTTTTATTTATAAAAAAATTCTTCCAGTATTTATTTCAGGGGGAGATTATTTATCTCAGGGGGAGATTGTTAATATCAAGGGGAGACATATTCACACACTATGCTTATATGCTTGTGCTATAACTGTTTAATTGTCTTTAGCCGTCTGATATTCTGATTGCAAATTCATATCATTTATATATGTTTTTGTCATCATCAAAAAGTGGGAGATTGTTAGAACAAGATTTGTTCTGATAAATATTCTTAGTTTTGATGATAACAATGTATATGAATTTTGTATGAGATAATGTGGTACACTAATCCTATGCAACTTCCATTTCAGGAATCACATAAAGAGTATGCACAAAATCAGCGCAAGAAGCACTGACTCAGAAGGTTCAGCATGCAACATCAGAACATGGTCTGGCAAGACATCAGAAGATGGTCAACCAGAATCAGAACATGGTCTATGGAAGCATCAGAAGGACTTGAGATCAGAAGCAGAAGCACTGAAGTTCTCATGGTATCACGCTAAGAAGCACTTCAAGGTCAGAAGACAAGAAGATGCTCTGCACCAAGCTGTTTGACTCTGATGATATTCAAACGTTGTTTACACAAACATCAGATCAGAAGCAAGTACAAGATGGTAGGCTACGCTTACTGACAAAAGGAACGTTAGTAGCTATTAAAGGCAACGTCAGTAGACACAGCGGAAGCAAGGCTCGAGGTAGTTGACAAAAGAGTGAAACATTAAACGCAATGCTGTACGGATTACGCAAAGCATTAAATGCTCCCAACGGTCATCTTCTCAAACGCCTATAAATATGAAGTTCGGATGAGAAGCTACGTTACGAATTCTGAATACAACACTTGCGCATTAAACTGAAACGCTGTGAAATTCAAAAGCTCTCAGACTTCATCATCAAGCTTACTACATTGCTGTTGTAATATCTTAGTGAGATTTAAGCTTAAACTTTAAGAGAAATATCACAGTTGTGATTATAGCTTTTCAGAAGCATTGTAATACTCATAGAATTTGTTTACATTAAGTTGTAAGAACTAGAGTGATCAGGTAGATCAGAATACTCTAGAAAAGTCTTAGAGGTTGTCTAAGCAGTTTGTTCCTAGAGTGATCAGGTAGATCAGAATACTCTAGAAAAGTCTTAGAGGTTGTCTAAGCAGTTTGTTCCTAGAGTGATCAGGTTGTGATCAGGATACTCTAGAAGACTTAGCAGTTGGCTAAGTGGAAAACCATTGTAATCAAGTGTAATTAAAGGATTAAATCCTCAGGTGAGGTAAATCACTCCAAGGGGGTGGACTGGAGTAGTTTAGTTAACAACGAACCAGGATAAAAATCATTGTGCAAATTGTTTTTTATCTTACAAGTTTTAAAGCTACACTTATTCAAACCCCCCCTTTCTAAGTGTTTTTCTATCCTTCACCTTGGAGTGATTTACCTCCCCTGAGGATTTAATCCACTAATCACAAAAGATTACAATGGTTTTCCACTTAGACAACTTCTAAGTCTTCTAGAGTATACTGATCACAACCTGATCACTCTAGGAACAAACTGCTTAGATACCCTCTAAGACTTTCTAGAGTATTCTGATCAACAACCTGATCACTCTAGTTCTTACAAATTAATCTAAACAAATTCTTTTAAGAGTTACAATGCTTCTTAAAAAGCTATTATCACAACTGTGATTTTCTCTTAAGTTTAAGCTTAATCTCACTAATATATTACAACAGCAATGTAGTGAGGTTGAAGATGAAGTTTGAGATCTTTTTGAATTTGACAGCGTTTCTGTATATTTGCGCAAGTGTTATTTTCAGCTTCTCATTAGAACTTCTATTTATAGGCGTTTGAGAAGATGACCGTTAGGAGCATTTAATGCTTTGCGTAATCCGTACAGCATTGCGTTTAATGTTTCAATCTTTTGTCAACTACCTCGAGCCTTGCTTTCGCTGTGTCTACTGACGTTGCCTTTAATAGCTACTAACGTTCCTTTTGTTAGTCAGCGTAGCCTACCATCTTGTACTTGCTTCTGATCTGATGTTTGTGTAAACAACGTTTGAATATCATCAGAGTCAAATAGCTTGGTGCAGAGCATCTTCTTGTCTTCTGACCTTGAAGTGCTTCTTAGCGTGATACCATGAGAACTTCAGTGCTTCTGCTTCTGATCTCAAGTCCTTCTGATGCTTCCATAGACCATGTTCTGATTCTGGTTGACCATCTTCTGATGTCTTGCCAGACCATGTTCTGATGTTGCATGCTGAACCTTCTGAGTCAGTGCTTCTTGCGCTGATTTTGTGCATACCCTTTATGTGATTCCTGAAATGGAAGTTGCATAGGATTAGTGTACCACATTATCTCATACAAAATTCATATACATTGTTATCATCAAAACTAAGAATATTTATCAGAACAAATCTTGTTCTAACAATCTCCCACTTTTTGATGATGACAAAAACATATATAAATGATATGAATTTGCAATCAGAATATCAGACGGCTAAAGACAATTACACAGTTATAGCATAAGCATATAAGCATAGTGTGTGAATATGTCTCCCCTTGATATTAACAATCTCCCCCTAAGATAAATAATCTCCCCCTGAAATAAATACTGGAAGAAATTTATAAATAAAGGACTTCCCTAAGTATTTTCCATTTCAGTTGAGACGATCACATATGCTTAGATCTTCAGAACATTCATAGCTTCTGCTTCCATAGGACAGCTTCAGAGCTTGAATTTCTTCTTGAACCATTGCATGCTAGATTGTATCAGAACATTGTTGAATGTACCAGAGCATCATCAGAGCATCTCTACATCCTGAAATATTACAGAATAAACTACACGACAAAAGTCAGAGCATGAATGAATCAGAACATAAAATATGTATCAGAACATATAATATGTATCAGAGCATAAACAATAATGTTTCAGAGCATATTTAGAACAAAAACATGCATCAGAACATATATGGAATAAGAATGAGTTAGAGCATATTCTATCATCAGAATATCATAACATTCTTCCGTCATGCTTCTGATCTTGAAGCTTCATAGCACTCAGCTTGCTTCAATTTCCATGAGCTTGTTTCTATACAGAATTGCTTTTCCCCATGTCTTTGCTCCTCATGTTGAGCTTTTAAGATTGTCTTCAATCCTGCAAAACACTTAAAGACACAGAGCTTGCAAATTCTTGTTAGAAATGTGGAGACTTTCTCCTAGCAACTGATAATATAAATCAGATCATTTATCACATATATAAATCAGATCATTTATCACATTTTCTCCCCCTTTTTGTCATAACATCAAAAAATATAAAAGATTCAGATGAAAAACAAAATAATATGAGAGAAGGATAAATAATTTTCATTGATTGCAAAAGAGAATTATCAGAAGATACAAAGAAGATGCAAGGAATACAGATGCAAGAAACAAAGAAACAACTAAGACACAAAAGACTAAGACGACCCTAGCTTAGACATAATCTTGGCCAGCATGTCATGAATCCCAGCATTGGTCTCAGTCTGCCTCTCCATGAATGAGCGAAACTCAGCATTGATGTCATCTTGCTTGTCCATACGAGAAGCTAGCTCAGCCTCATTCTTCTAAATAACCTCTAGAGTCTTCACCAGAAGAGAGGGTTCACCAGAAGAAGCTTCACAACTTCTATTCAGAGGGACATCAATCTCAACTGCAACTTCCATTGTCAGATCATCATCATGATTTTCCTCAACAGGAATAGTCTCACCAGGATGATCTTCAGCATCAGCTTCTCCCATAGAAGCATCTTCTTCATATTCTGGAGCAGGAAGATCAGAATCTCCATTCTCAAGAGCTTGAAGAATGGCAGCAAGATTCCTTGGAGCAGAAGGACCTTCAACTTCTAGAGGATCAACAACTTCTGGAATGACCAAATTGGGTTCCTCCTCAGAAGGATTTTCCCTCAGAAAGTCAAACAGTGACTTGAAGTCTCCAGTAAGAACTGGATACTTAGGTCTCCAAATCACAATCTCCCTACAAGGATTGTTGTTCAGCTCATCAGAAACTTGTGCTTCTGCAAGTTCATCAATGAATTCCTTTTCTTCAAAAATATATCTCCCTCCAAGACGACTGAACCAGAAGTCTTCATAGTGCCTCAGAATTCCACAAGGTCGTGGAGCAAGTTCTACACAAATTTTCTGAAGTTCTTGAAAACAAGCATCTGCTTTTCTTCTGAACATTCTCCAGAATTTTCGCATAGCAACATCATTTAATCCAGCATGATGAGCTCTTCTGAGGGTATCAAAGACTCTTCTGACATTCCTCCTTACCATTTCATAGATTACACCAATAGGGTATGCTCGGCGAGATTTTATTTTGGTTATTGGAGAATCTGGTTTTGGGACAGGATAGGGTTGAGGTTCTCTATTAAGACAGAAGGATGATTCTGCTTCATTCTCAGAATCTAACACTACCAACTCAGCTTCAGGACGAGGCTTGGGTGTGTAATTGCAGTCACGGAGCAATTGCTCATGTGATGCAGAATCTGTAAGGTCATATAGAGAAGGATTATTTTGGGAGGAAGAGGGAATGGGTTCATAGTTTGCATGAGGTGGGGGTTGAGAAATGGATATATTTGTGTGAGGTGGAAAGAGAGTTTGAAGGGGATGAATATCAAGAACAGGGTTTTCAAGGGCCTGGTCAGAAGCAATGTTGGTTGTGGATGGAGATGGAGGAATGGGAACATTTGTGATAGGTGAATGAGGAGGGGTGAGAGCATTGGTTAAAGGAGAAGAAGCAGGTGTGAGAACATGGGTGTTTATGGGTGATTCTAATGGGGCTTTTTCTGGTTGATTTTCTAGTTCAGGGGTTTGAGCAACATTTATTGGTACAACTTCTGATCGTAAAGAAGGAACAGAATCAAGTTCATAGAGATGTATACCTTTGGACACCTTCTGAATTGCTTCAAACATAGCCTCAAGCTTCCTCTACTTCTTATTCTTCTACTCTTCCACAATCTTTGCCTTTCCAAGAGAAATTTCTCTTCTTCGAGTAGATTCCAGTCTCTCCTTCTTATTATCAACACCCTTCTGACCTTTAACTACTTGAGTTGTTGGTCCTTGAATAACTTCTTCTTGCTGATTTACAGCTTCTGCTTGCTGATTCACAGCTTCTTAAGCTTCTTCTTCTTCATCTGAAGCTTCAATAATCAATTTTCTTTTTCTTGTCTTCTTCTTTTCAACAGCCTTTCCATCTTCCACATTCTTATTTTTCATCTTTCTCCTCTTCTTCTTCTTCTTCTCAGCAGTCTCTTTTTCACTATCTTTATTTTCAACTAAAACTTCCTGAACTTCTTCAGCAACAACTTCTTCTTGAGCAGCTTTCTCAACAACAACAGTAGCAGCAGCTACACTATGGACTACCTTCTCCTGGTTAACAAAGGGATGATCAAATTTTCGCTTTGTCCTTCTTTCCTTCTTGACAACAACATCAGGTGCAGCTTCTGTAACATCTTCTGAAGCAGCAGGCCTGGAAGTGGAAACTTTCTTGCGACCACCTTTAGCAGGAGCATCTTTGTCTTTTTCTTCCTTGAGTGAGTTTTGATATTTAGTTTTGAATCCTGCCAGCTCACTTCTGAAGAAGGATTCAAAGTCAGCAAGAACAGGTTCTCTTCTGCTTCTAGCTTTCTTGGCTTCTTCTTCTTAAGCCTTTCTCTTCAGCCTTGCTTTTTTCTTCTTCTGATCCTTCTTCTGAAGGTCAGCCAGAGAAGGAAGCACTCTTCCACGAATCCATGCAGGATCAACAGAAGACTGAGCTCTTACAGAGGCTTCCAGATAGTGCTTAACAGCCTTTTTATGTTCTGCTTGGAACAAGGTAGCAAAGCCTTCAACCGGAATTCTTCTGGTCAAAATATCTGGGAAGATTACAGGCACAGAAGTAACCTCCCTGATAAGTTCCAACCTCTGCAGATCAAAACCATTAATAACGTGCCCTTGAATAACTCCAAAGAACTTGGACGTTCCAATAGTCCTTAGGGAATCCATCAAATCACTTTCTATCAGAATGTTTGAAATCATTCTAGCGAAAGGAATAACCGTTTTTGGAATGTGAGGATACTTCTCACGTTCTTCATCTCTTGACTCTTCAATAGACGTCTTCAAATTCTGAAAAAGACTGTTGGAGATGTTGAGTTCAATTCTTCTTCCAATGCAGAAGAGAGTATATTTATGATCAGGACTGATGTACGATGAGGAGGACGATCTTCTTCTATGATGGAGAGATCCCAGAATAATCTCAGCCCAAACTTGGTAGAACGGCCTCAACACACCAGTTTGATGAGATTCTATACCAGTAGCATTGGATATTTGTCTATCAACCTGTGGCCAACAAACTCTGCCATGAAGAGGACCAGTACATCCTTCTTCATCAGCCAGGTTGTACAACTTCCTTATCAACTTTTCAGTTATCACAACTTCATGCCCTAACACGAAGGAGATGATCGCAGTTGGGGTAACCGTTGCATGAGCCCAGAAATCTTTCACAAGAGCAGGATAAATTGGTCCAACCAATCTATCAAGGTAGTTTGACCAGCCTTGAGCCATTGTCTTTGCTTCAGGTTTGAAAGCATGTACTTTCAGATTTTCAAAATCCACTGAAGATTCACAGAGAACTTCCATTTCTAAAGGAGGAATGGAATTGGTCTTAAATGGAGCAAAACCACGCTTACTGAAAACCAGATGAGTAGAAGACATTTCTGCTTGGTTTGAAGAACGTGATGAAGGATTCATGGTGAAATGGAAAGATGCAGACATAAACTAGTGTTTATGCGTTGAATGCAAAAAGAAAGAGAGGGACAAAAGAAGAGAGAGAGTGAAAAAGAGAAAATGAAGATGAAGAGGAGTATATAAAAGGTTGGATACAAGAAAATAATAAATGCAATATGGTTTAAGTGAAATGATTACAGAAAAACATGACATCAATTTGCATTTAATGAGATTTGATGTTAGGAGAGATAAAGTGACAAAATGAAATGATTTGCACAGTTACCTAGGGCGGCGTCTTCTCAACTACACGCATGCTTGTCCAAAAATAGTGAACACGGGTTCATTTTCTGGAAAACTGGTGACAACTGTTTTACTTTAAAAGAGATTCTGAATCAACTTAGATAATGAAACGTTAGTAATAACAGAATCAGAACTTCTAATTGATCATTATCAGAACTTCTTATAAAAACATAATCCCAACACATTTCAGAACTTAGCCATACGTAAGACCTTCTCATCTTCTCATTCTGGACATAAATCCATACTGATATTCTTCAGAATGAACTTAAACCTATCTTTAGCAAGGGGTTTTGTAAAGATATCAGCCCATTGATGGTCTGTATCCACAAAGTTTAAAGAGAGAACACCCTTCTGAACATAGTCCCTAATGAAATTATGTTTAATCTCAATATGTTTAGCTTTGGAATGTAAGATAGGATTCTTAGATAAACATATGGCAGAAGTATTATCACAGAAGATAGGAATGTTACTCTCATATATTTGATAATCTTGTAGCTGACTCTTTATCCAGAGCATTTGTGTGCTGCAACCAGCAGCAGCAACATATTCTGCTTCTGTTGTTGAGAGGGCAATGGTAGCTTGCTTCTTGCTGTACTAGGAGATCAGGTGACTTCCTAGGAATTGACAACTTCCAGAAGTACTCTTCCTTTCAATTCTATCTCCAGCATAGTCAGCATCACAAAATCCTACTAAGTTGTATTCTTTAAATCTTCTGTAGACTAAACCAACATTAGTAGTACCTTTCAGATACCTCAGAATTCTCTTAACAGCAGTTAAGTGATATTCTCTAGGATCTGATTGGAATTTAGCGCACAAACAAACACTGAATAAAATGTCAGGTCTAGAAGCAGTTAAATATAGAAGAGATCCAATCATATCTCTGTACAACTTCTAATCTACCTTCTTACTTACCTTATCGTTACCTAGAACACACGTTGGATGCATAGGAGTTTTGGCTTCTTTGCTTTCAGAAAGATTAAACTTCTTCTAAAGTTCTTTCACATACTTCGTTCGATGAACATATGTTCCATCAGAAGTTTGATTTAATTGAATCCCAAGAAAATACTTGAGTTCTCCCATCATACTCATTTTAAATTCAGCCTGCATAGACTTAGCAAACTCCTTTCCAAGTGAAGCATTAGATGTTCCAAAAATAATATCATCAACATAAATTTGACAAATTAAAATGTCCTTCTTAGATGTTTTATGTAACACCCCAATTCTACCCAAAGCATTTAGGCAAGAAAATATCAGAGTATTAAAATTTCATACAACACAATTAGGATGTTACACTAAGTAACCAAACAAACACCTTGAAAACAAACGGACATCACCGATGCCAAAAGCATACACACCTGCCAATAACATGATACATAACACACGGAAGATATGAACATATATATATATACGTATAGCTCTCACTCTCAAAGAGGAGTTTTCCAAAATAAAGTGTTTACAATACACAATGGCACGTTATCACATATACATGTTCAAAAGAGTCATATACAAATAAATAACAATAGACTCCCGACTACCCAGTGTTACATATCAGAGCGACCGACAAGACCAACTGGAGAACTACCTCTTCCAAAAGACTCCCAAAGCGGCTAATCTGCAGGATGCCACTCAAGCATCAAATCAGCAGAAGGGTGAGAATATAATTTATAATGAAAAGCATGATAAATATAGTAATGCCAACAAGTATCATCAAGAATCATACAACAAAGTAATCCACTCATCTAACCACAATCAATATATAAGTAATGTGACACATGAATGATAACATAAATTATAAAGACAGACAATGATGAATGAGACTCGACTATGCATATGCATGTGGTACCAAATCCGAAGTAAAACTCCTCCTTGTCATTATGACAAATACACCTTTGCCGAGCATTATGCTGGGACTTCTTTCCCTCAGGAAAATACACCTTTGTCGAGCAGTAAGCTACGACTAACTATCATCGAGCATTTAGCCCCCACTGATGACCTCTTGCCACTCGGGCAAATACACCTTTTTACCGAGCATTAAGCCCCCACTGTTAATAATTGCCAATTCAGGCCACCTGTTAATAGCATTCCGCCATTAACGTATTGAAATGTTATGCTGTGCAAATACATGACTCTATTACATGACAACAACATCATCAACAATATAACACGGTCACATACTCACGTTACACCGTTTATATTCTATCCAAAAGGGTACATCACCAATTAATAACATCGTTATCAATTACATCACACCATAATTACCACACGGGCATTAATAAGCACACAACACACATTCACCGTCAAAACATACTAGCCACATCGGCATAAATGATCGCATAATTGCATCACATCAAATTAATATTGGCCATTGGCCCACAACTCCATCAATACATCATCAACAAGTTGTAATAACAACAATTACTTGCCATAAGGCCACACATCATGTTAACAACAAACAACCAAACATCGTCACATATCAAGAATGAACATTCATTAATACATAACACATACGAAAATGATTTCATGTTAATCCACACCCCAACAACAATTGCAACCAAGCACTATGATTATTCACCAATCATATTGCGCATATAAATAATTATGTGTTTTCATCAACAACACCTCATAACCAATTAATCACAAGCTAACCAAGCCTATACTATCATATAGAACATCCAACTAGCTTCCTAACGCTTCGAACGGCGTATAAAACGGAGTTACGGATCAAAAGTTACAAGGTTTCAAAGTTTGGATAGTTGAACATACTACATAATTCATCACTTGATCCTAATAAAAATAATAGGAGACTACATCCTATGCATCATTTAATTAGATAATAGTAGAGTTCACTGCGTTAGCTTTCCAACGCTTCGAACGGCGACAAAATCGGAGTTACGGTCCAAGAGTTATGAAGTTTCAAAGTTTTGGAAAAATAGAAAATGATGTTGGCCTCTTGAGCTCCGCTGAGCGGACCCAGCCAGAAACGAGCCAAAGAAAACTCCGCTCTAAGTGGACCTGCGGAAACCCAGAAAAAACCAGCACGAACCAGAACTGTTCTAATCCCCTTATACCCACCAAAACCACTCTAAAACAACATTATAACACCAATACAACACATACAAACCATAGAAACAACCTAACATCAAACTTTTCATGGTTGATTCATCAATATTTCTCAAAACCTAACATTTTATTCAAACTCAATCAAGCCATGGAAATGCAAAAGAAAGCATGATCAATCACCATAACACAACAAGGATATCATTTAATCCTCATACAATCATTCTCAAACAAACTTAGATCAAACAAAGATCACACAAGGAAGTTATGGAAATTGGAACAATAAGAGCAAGAACAAGAACAAGACTATAAGAATCATACATTCAAGATAAATTAGATTCACCCCCTTACCTTGGTTTGATTCTTCATCTTCTCCAAAATCCCCTTCTTCACTTTCTCTCCATCTTTGCTCTTCTTCTTTCTCTCTTCCCTTTCTTTCTCTTCTTTTTCTTTCCACCCTTTTTCCTTTCTCGCAAATATCTCTTTCTTATAAAGAAAATATCTACCCCGCGGAAATGACCAAAATGCCCCTACGCTCAAATATCGTTCAAATCAAGCATATACTTATTTTTTCGGGCGTTACATTTTACAGAAGAGAGTAGTATCCACTTGTCCTCTGGCGAAACCATTGTTCAGATGGAAAGAACTTAATCTTTCATACCAAGCTCTAGGAGCTTGCTTCAACCCATACAATGATTTCTTTAGTTTGAAAACATATTCTGGAGACTTAGAGTCTTCAAAACCAGGAGGTTGGTGGACATAGACTTCCTCATCTGTATAGCCATTTAAGAAGGCACTCTTAACATCCATTTGATATAGAGTGATGTTATGTTGAGTGGAAAAAGAAATTAATAAGCGAATAGATTCTAACCTGGCCACTGGTGCAAAGGTTTCTGTATAGTCAATACCTTCTTGCTGACTATAACCCTGAGCCACCAGTCTGACTTTGTTTCTTACCACTTCTCCCTTCTCACTAAGCTTGTTTCTGAAAACCCACTTTGTACCAATGATGTTGAATCCTTTTGGTCTAGGAACAAGATCCCATACATTATTCCTTGTAAACTGATTAAGTTCTTCTTGCATGGAAATTATCCAGTCTGGATCTTCTAGAGCTTGATCAACAGAAGTTGGCTCGATCAAAGAAACAAGACCTAATTGACATTCTGCATTGTTCTTAAGGAATGCTCTTGTTCTGATAGGATCATCTTTCTTTCCAAGAATCACATCTTCTGAGTGAGCTGAGGTGAGTCTAGAAGATCTTCTGACTGTTGGCTCTTCAGAAATTCTGAGATTCTCTAAAGATGCAGCAACTTGATCTTCTGATCCTTTGCTTCTGAGACTTTCAGCTTCTGAAACTTTGCTTCTTGGTTCTTCAGCTTCTGATATATCAATATCTATATCTGCAAAATTCTCAAACTACTTTGGCTTTTCAAGACCAAGCTTATCATCAAATCTGATATTGATTGATTCTTACACAACCAATGTTTCAGTATTGTATACTCTGTAGCCTTTAGAGCGTTCAGAATATCCAAGAAGCAAACATTTTTGTGCCTTAGAATCAAACTTACCAAGATGATCTTTAGTATTCAGAATGAAACAAACACATCCAAAAGGATGAAAATATGAAATGTTGGGCTTTCTGTTCTTCCACAATTCATAAGGAGTCTTATTTAGAATAGGTCTTATAGAGATTCTATTCTGAATATAACATGCAATATTTATTGCTTCTGCCCAGAAGTGCTTAGCCATATTGGTTTCATTGATCATGGTTCTGGCCATTTCTTGTAGAGTCCTATTCTTTCGCTCTACAACTCCAGTTTGCTGTGGAGTTCTAGGGCAAGAGAAATGATGGGCAATACCATTTTCTTTGAAGAACTCCTCAAAGAATCTGTTCTCAAATTCACCACCATGATCACTTATGACCTTTATGATTTTACACTCCTTCTCGGATTGAATTTGAGTGCAGAATTCAAAGAACACTGAATGAGACTCATTCTTGTGTTTTAAGAACTTTACCCATGTCAAGCGGCTATAATCATCTACGATGACTAATCCATATTTCTTCCCTCTGACAGATGCTGTTTTGACTGGTCCAAACAGATCAATGTGCAGAAGTTCTAACGACCTTGAGGAAGAGACAACATTCTTATATTTGAATGCAGGTTTGGAGAACTTGCCCTTCTGACATGCTTCACAAAGAGCATCTGATTTGTATTTTAGATTTGGGAGTCCTCTGACCAGATTTAGTTTGTTAATCTGAGAAATCTTTCTCAAACTAGCATGTCCTAATCTTCTGTGCCAGACCCATTGCTCTTCAGAAACAGACATAAGGCAAGTCACCTTCTGCTTCTCAAGATCTGAAAGATCAATCTTATAAATGTTGTTCTTTCTCTTGCCGGTAAATAGGATTGAGCCATCCTTCTGACTTACAGCCTTGCAAGACTTTTGATTGAAGATTATGTCATAACCATTGTCACTTAATTGACTTATGGACAATAAGTTATGCGCTAATCCTTCTACAAGAAGTACATTAGTTATGGAAGGAGAGTTACCAATACTTATGGTTCCATAGCCAATAATCTTGCCCTTCTGATCTCCTCCAAACTAGACTTCTCCACCAGACTTAAGCACCAGGTCTTGGAACATAGACCTTCTTCCCGTCATGTGTCGCGAGCACCCAGAGTCCAGGTACCATGACATTTTGTACTTTGTCTTCTTTGTTGCAAAGGATATCTCTTCAGAATCTGATTCTGATGTAGATTGTGATCCATCATCCACTGTGGCCATCAGTGCAAGGTTTGCCTGCTCGCCTTCAGAGTCTGATTCTGATTCTGATTCTGAATCATCCCATGTCGCCATAAGACCTTTCTTCTTATGAAACTTCTTCTTGGGATTCTCCTTCTGAAGTTTTGGACATTCATTCTTGAAGTGTCCAGGCTCATTGCACTCTTAGCAGATGACCTTCTTCTGGTCAGATCTTCCGCCTCCAGAAGATTCTCCTCTTTCAGGCTTCTTTGAACTTCTGAAGCTCTTGAACTTCCTTTGCTTGCTCTTCTAGAGTTAGTTTACCCTTCTGGAGATCATGGACAGTTCATCTTCTTCTTCTGATTCTGATTCTTCAGAATCTACTTCTTCAGCCTGAAAAGCGTTAGTGCATTTTTTATAATTAGATTTTAATGCAATAGACTCACCTTTCTTCTGAGGTTCATTAGCATCCAGCTCAATTTCATGACTCCTCAGAGCACTGATCAATTCTTCAAGAGAGACTTCATTCAGATTCTTGGCAATTTTGAAAGCAGTCACCATAGGACCCCATCTTCTTAGCAAGCTTCTGATGATCTTCTTGACATGATCAACCCTTGTGTATCCCTTGTCAAGAACTCTCAATCCAGCAGTTAGCGTTTGAAATCTTGAGAACATCTTCTCAATATTTTCATCATCCTCCATCTTGAAGGCTTCATATTTTTGGATCAAGGCAAGAGCTTTAGTCTCCTTGACTTGGGCATTTCCTTCATGGGTCATTTTCAATGACTCATATATATCATAGGAAATTTCCCTGTTAGATATCTTCTCATATTCAACATGAGAGATAGCATTCAGCAAAACAGTCCTACACTTATGATGATTTTTGAATTGCTTCTTTTGATCATCATTCATTTCTTGTCTTGTAAGCTTTACACCAGTAGCTTTCACTGGATGTTTGTAACCATCCATCAGCAGATCCCATAAGTCACCATCTAGACCAAGGAAGTAACTTTCAAGTTTATCTTTCCAGTATTCAAAGTTTTCACCATCAAATACTGGTGGTCTAGTATAACCATTATTACCATTTCCATTTTGTTGCTCAGCAGAGCCAGATGTAGATGTATTTGTTGGATCTTCACCAGCCATCTTGACTTAAGCGTTTTTCTCTTCTTGAATCTTTTCTAAACACGGTTAAGTGCTTGCACCTTAGAACCGATGCTCTGATGCCAATTGAAGGATAGAAAAACACTTAGAAAGGGGGGTTTGAATAAGTGTAGCTTTAAAACTTGTAAGATAAAAACTATTTGCACAATGATTTTTATCCTGATTCGTTGTTAACTAAAATACTCCAGTCCACCCCCTTGGAGTGATTTACCTCACCTGAGGATTTAATCCACTAATCACACAAGATTACAATGGTTTTCCACTTAGACAACTTCTAAGTCTTCTAGAGTTTACTGATCACAACCTGATCACTCTAGGAGCAAACTGCTTAGATACCCTCTAAGACTTTCTAGAGTATTCTGATCAACAACCTGATCACTCTAGTTCTTACAAATTAATGTAAACAAATTCTTTTAAGAGTTACAATGCTTCTTAAAAAGCTATTATCACAACTGTGATTTTCTCTTAAGTTTAAGCTTAATCTCACTAATATATTACAACAACAATGTAGTGAGGTTGAAGATGAAGTTTGAGAGCTTTTTGAATTTGACAGCGTTTCTGTATATTTGCGCAAGTGTTATTTTCAACTTCTCATCAGAACTTCTATTTATAGGCGTTTGAGAAGATGACCGTTAGGAGCATTTAATGCTTTGTGTAATCTGTACAACATTGCATTTAATGTTTCACTCTTTTGTCAACTACCTCGAGCCTTGCTTCCGCTGTGTCTACTGACGCTGCCTTTAATAGCTACTAACGTTCCTTTTGTCAGTCAGCGTAGCCTGCCATCTTGTACTTGCTTCTGATATGATGTTTGTGTAAACAACGTTTGAATATCATTAGAATCAAACAGCTTGGTGCAGAGCATCTTCTTGTCTTCTAACCTTAAAGTGCTTCTTAGCGTGATACCATGAGAACTTCAGTGCTTCTGCTTCTGATCTCAAGTCCCTCTGATGCTTCCATAGACCATGTTCTGATTCTGCTTGACCATCTTCTGATGTCTTGCTAGACCATGTTCTGATGTTGCATGCTGAACCTTCTGAGTCAGTGCTTCTTGCGTTGATTTTGTGCATACTCTTTATGTGATTCCTGAAATGGAAATTGCATAGGATTAGATTACCACATTATCTCATACAAAATTCATATACATTGTTATCATCAAAACTAAGAATATTGATCAGAACAAATCTTGTTCTAACAGGCTGAACTCTGCCGGCCAGGTCTCTCCATTTTTGAGCATACTCCTTGAAGCTTTCGTTAGGACCCATGGACATGCTTTGTAATTGTGTACGAGTTGGCGTGAGATCAGCGTTGTATTGGTATTGCTTGTAGAAAACAGTTGCCAAATCTTCCCATGTATGAATGTTGGTACCGTCCAGTTGATAGTACCATTCGAGTTGAGTTCTAGACAAGCTCTCTTGGAAGAAGTGGATCCACAGCTTCTTATCAATAGTATGAGGCTGAATCTACCTCACATAGGATTTCAAGTGCAATTTAGGACAAGAGACTCCTTCATACTTATCAAAGGTCGGAGTCTTGAATTTTGGGGGAATAATAACCCCTAGGATGAGTCCTAGTTCTTCAAAGTCTAGCCCGGGTACCTTTTGAATTTCCATGGCTTTCATGCGTTCTTCCAGCAACTTGTATTTTTCATCAGGATGTTCATCCTCATGGTAATAGTCCTCTTCTTCTTTGGAGGGCTTGGCAGAATCATGGTTACTTTTTGCATCAGTTTTGATACTAGCATCATCATCTTGTTCTTCGTCGTCATTGTCTTCAGAGACTTCGGCTTCCCTGGGTTGCAAGATCGGTCTAAGCTTTTTCCCCAGAGTCTTCTTGCCCTTCTTCTTCTTGGTAAGGATGGTCTTCAGCTCTTCTTATCCCTTGGTCAAATTCAGAATCAAGGCTTGGAACTCGGCATTTTGCGTTTGGAGATCCTTAACTGATTGTTCGAGATTCATGATGCTGAAATAAACAGCGAGGAGGTGAGAAACCTGTGGTAGAAACCTGTGATGCGATGCTATGAATGCAGATGCAATGTCTTCAAGGATCTTTAAGGAATATAGTCAGCACGTTTAGAGACTGATTTGGTCGCATCTTCGTTCGAAGAAATCTAATTCTGGGATGTTCTTCTTTTGGGATCAAGCTCACCATATCTGGTGGGTCATAGCCTCTGATTCGGGATACTTATGAATTTGAAGATACATGGCTAGAGGAAAATAAATCCTCTTGCCCCTTGATAGGTACGGTGACTTTGATTTGGAAGACAAATGGCCAGAGGAAAGTAAATCCTCTTGCCCCTTGATTAGGAATTCAGTCCTTGATAAGATCACCTGAAATTGTGCGCCCTAAATCCCTAAGATCCTTGAAAGCGTTAGTTAATATGCTATGTTATGATGTCATGATGATATGTTGTCATGCGAATGCAATACAATAGGTAAAGCATGAGGTAATAAGGACGAAATGTCCTACAAGCAAATCCTGCAAGGAAATAGTAGGGTTAGTAGCACACACAAGCAAGTCACACAAATGTCCTTAGGTTTAAAGGTTTGCATGGAGTTTGACTAGGTAACTACCCTTCCCTAAAGGTACTTCTAAGGATAAGGTGAAATCAGCAACAGGATCTACGAGTTATTCAGAATTGTCAGCCCTTCTAAAGCACCCTCGGACATGATACATTCGCATCATGCAATGATACTTTGAGAAAGAACCTATCTGAATTGTAGTATCGGGTAGCAACTAGGTTCTCAACATTTGTCAAGAGTAGTCCCCCCACTACGTTCCTAAAGGCCAAGATGGGTTAAAGGTAACTAAAGGTCCTTGAGCTCCGGCGCACCCACAGTTACATACATAGACCTCCCTCATTTGAGAAAGGCGTGCATATAGCTATGGAGTCCTAACTCAAGCGTGAACTTCATATTGACTTATCTCCCACATATGTGAAGGAGGTCGCCATGACTATGCCACTCCTATCTCAAGTGTACTTGAATCCGGGTATAGGATTCGTCCTTCATTTATTTCCCAAGTGTAATACGGTGAACTGACTTTTTATCGATCGAAATGTCGCGGTAAGCAAGAGTCGCCACCGACTTTTATTTTATCCAAACTAAATCAGAAAGGCAAAAAGAAACAGAAAAAAACCTTTTTAAAGAAATCTAAGTTCGGGGGGGTAATTTATGCAAAGGGAAGGTGTAAGGCACCCTTTGCATCCATGGTTTTCCATGGGCTCTTGATTGCTTTGCTTGCTCGTTTGTCTTTAGAAAAAGTAGATGAAAGAAAAAAAAAAGTGGACTTTAGCTCGTAAATGAGCGTAGCCAGTTTTTAAAGAATTGTGAGAAAGAATATGAAAATTGAGCATTGCAAGGCAATTAGGGGCAATTACCTTAAACTCAGATGATAGGTCTCTTTTTAGCCTTTCAGAATGAAAGGGTCAATCCTTGCCATAAGAGGGGCAGGAAGCCTTTCGTTTGGAAGTTGAAGGGTCATCGAAATATCCTTTGCCATAAGACTGTCCCATGCCATAGGAGGGCAGGTAGTCTAAGGCAAGGATCAGAATAAGCCTTATTCGTAGGCAGCCAGAAGATACCTCAGCCTTTACGTAGGCAACTTTCGAGGGTCGAGGTCATGTTAGTGTATCGAAGGCAGCATCATTAGGGACCATGACCTTTAATCGAGGCAACATGGCTGAGGTATCCTCGTATTCGAGGGACTGGCTATTCTGCCAAAAATACAAGGCAACAAGGCAACAGGAGCAGGCAACAAGGCAACAGAGAGGTTACCCAAAAGTGTGCGTGTGTGCATCAATCACGTGATCATATTCGAATATATTATATTGTAAATTAGCGATTCTAAATTCAATTCATGGTTGCCACTCCCTATTTTACTAACCACGCAGATAATATAAGGCAAGAACAACAATAATATGGGGAAGGGGACAATGAAACCAGCGGATCCCTTAGTAGGGTTTGACATAAGTAATAATTAAACAGAAAGAATAAAAGATTAGAGTTTAGGGTTACCAAACTCGTAGCTTTGGCAATCAACGAACCCTGAAAAGGCAAACAAACCAAAAATAGGGTGAGTGTATGGCTAATTCAGAGGCGAACACCTCTAACCCTAAAATAAGAAGGTCGGGACAATAATTTGAAATGAGTAATTAAATGAAGGGCACTTAGCTTTTTGCATTTGATCTGACGTGGTTGATAGTCGGGGATACTCGGGGTTAACCCTGAAAAAATGCACAAAGAAATATTTTCAGTGTAGGATTAATTCTCGTAAACCCTGATTCGGGCGTAAATTGAGTAAAGTAACATAAACAATTTAATTAATTATTGGTTCCGCGACCTAATTAATTAAATCGAGCAGAGAAAATAAAATCAGACACAAAGGTGTTTTTTATGAATTTTTTAGAGTTAACATAAAATAAATATGATTTTTTAAAGATATGTATACAATTAAATAAATAATTAAATGTAAATTAAAACAAATTAATTATAAATGTAAAAAACAAATATATAAAGATAATAAATAAATAATATTACTATAAAAGAGTTTTTAGAATAAAAGAAAACAAATAGTTTATTATTAATAAAAAAAAGAAAGTATTTAAAATGATATATATATATATAAATAAATAAATAAACAAGTTATAATAAAAAATAAAAAAAAAAGACTTAGCTGTGATCATATGTGGCGCAGACGTGTGGTGTATGGTGGTCACGCAGCATCTGGCGCGTTGGATGAAGAATCAGTGATATCTGATGGTCAGGATGGTGAAGGCGCACCATCAGCGAGTGGACCGAGAAGCAGCAAATCTGTTGTTTCAAAAACCAAAACGCGCGCGCATGAGGGCCAATAGGGCGCCGCCACCTCATCGTCTCTTCCACTAAATCTCTGCAACACAGCTTTTACGCCGCTTGTTGCAGACGCACTGTAGAAAGCTTCATCTTTTACACCTACAAAACAACGAATGCAAGCAAAACGCATAAAAAATATGGCGCACCACCATATACCGCTTCGTTTCATTCACGCGAATTCAATGGCGGCAGAGATTCAACCTAATTTTGCTTAAACAAGAAAGCCCCCTTTTGAGGTCGTAAACCCTAACTATGGCATATGACTCGAACCAGCACAGAAACACGATTAAAGATCCCGGATCGATCAAAACATCAACGTGAACATGAATATGTAATTAAAATGTAGTTATATGCGATGATTCAATGAAAACGAAAGGATTTCAAAATTTACAAACCGTGAGTAATTATAGTGTGTTCTGAACGATTGGCTTCGTGTATGAAGATTGGAATTGCTTCAGTGACGTCCAGGGAACGTTTTGCAATCAATAAGAACCTTTGAATTGGCTTGTAGTGTAGAATTGTAGTTTGAGATTTTCTTGAATTCTTGAACTCGGGTTTGGAGCTTTTGGTGGCCGAAAATTCTGAACCCTTGCATCTTGGACTTGTTATGCATTTATAGGAGAATGATTTAGGGTTATAAAACCAAACAAATCTTTGTTGAATCTTTGATTGAATTTTTGAGAAATTTGATTGAAATTTTTTTTATGGAATCCTTCCAAATTTGGCTTAAATGATCCAATATCTTCCCAATTATTATGTGCACGAAAATTGATTGACTTTTGGAGAATATTTGCTTGAATCTTTGGCTCATAATTGAAGAAACAAATCATATATTTTATTTTTAATATTTTCATGATTAAATTATAGTTTTTAATAAATAAAAAACATAAATATCAATAAAAATAATAAAAATATAAGAATATATATTTTGGGGCGTGCATGGGCCTAAGATGAGGTTTGGATGGAAATAATATGGGCCCATTTAGAAATATTTTGAGTTTTGAACCTTTTCTCTTCACATTTTTTTTCAAAAATAATCCAACTTTGACAAGGTGTATCTCCCTCAATTTTTGAGGTATGGAGGTGTTCTAGGACTTTTTAGAAACCTTGAAGAGTCTTCTAACCAGTGTCTTTGGTCGCATATCAAAATTATTTTCCATGTTCATTTTATGTCCTTTTGAAAAAAGTGTCTTTTTGTTGACTTTTGAAAAGGACCTATAATGTATGAAGCCATATCTCTTAAACCATTGACCTATGAGCTCTGATTCTTGAACCATTGGATGGAGGAATGAATTCCCTTTAAAATGAGCTTTAGTGGGAATTTTTCTGATGAAGTATGAATATTTGGTGAATTTTCAAAGTTTGGTTGACTTTTTCAGTTCATGCCCAAAATAGTAACTTTTGACTTTTGACTTCTCTGATCTTTCCTTGCATCATCATGATCAATCCTTGATCAAATGATGATTTTAGGCTTATGAGGATGTTGTTGACCAAATATCTTGAACTTTGACTGTATATTGACTTGAAATGACTATTTTGCCCTTGAGAGTTGACTGTTGACCTAATCAAGATTTGAGGGACTCAATTTGCTCTGATTGGCTTGAAACCTTACATGGAGATTCTTTGGGACATTTGTGACCCTATGGAACCACCTTGAGCTACTGATTTAGTGATTTTCCTTTGAATGACCCAAACCCTAGTTCAGAGCCTTGTATAGGAGAGTGTGTCTATGAGTTTTATGCATTGATCTGATTTTGAATAGGAGGAAATGTATGGGCAAATTTTGGGGTATGACACCAAGACAACCCTGAAAAATAAAGCAAGAAAAGCAAACAATAAACAACATTTAAGTGATCCTAAACTTTTAAGGTAACCCCTCTTTTATTCGAAAAATTCCCAGCAGAGTCGCCAGTTCTGTAATACGGTGAACTGAATTTTTTTAAAATGTTGCGGGAAGGTGTAAGGCACCCTTTGCATCCATGGTATTCCATGGGCTCTTAATTTCTTAGCTCACTTTGATATGTTTTGAAAATGTTTGCAGTGAATAAAGAAAAAGATTTGAATAAGGACTTTAACTTGTAAATAAGCGTAGCCTTTTTGAAGGTTTTTGATAAAGAGTAAGAAAAAGATTTTAAACCGGAGCAAGCAATTGAGAGGTAATTACCTTAAAATTGTAAAAGAGTTCTTTTAGACTTTCAGGGCTATCCATACCATAGGAAGGTAGGAAGTCCTTTTATTTGGAGGTTGAAGAGTCGTCGTAGTTATCATTCGCCATAAGACTGTCCCTGCCATGAAGAGGGCAGGTAGTCTAAGGGAAGGATAAGAATAGTCATTATTAGGCAACCAAGAGGACACCTCAGCAATCGAAAGGGACTATCACATCATTTGTAGGCAACCTCGAGGAACGAGATCATATAACCGAACCGAAGGCAGCATCATTGGGATTTATGATTTTTTGTGATGAGAATAAATTGAGGGCAACATTTGCTGAGGCTTCCTCGTATCCGAGGGACTTGACTATTGTGCATTGAAAAGGCAACAAGGCAACAAAAGAGGTTACCATAAAAGGTGTGTGGGTGCACAATCACATGATTCAATTCAGATAATTATCTTGTAAATTAATTATTCTAAATTCAATTCGAGGTTTTCACGCCCTAAATTACTAACCACGCGGTTATAATATAATGCATAACAGTCTTAAGTGCCTTTAAGGCCACATAATACAAACCAGAAGCAGTTACAAAATACCAGCCATGGGGAAGGGGAAAGAGCAAATAATATAATCCAATAAAGCAATAGGTCAGACACAAGTAATAATATAAGGGAAATTAAATAAGAACGAGTTTAGGGTTACCGAAGGTTTGAGCTTTAATCGGTTGGTTAACCCTGAAAATCAATGAAGAAAAATAAAAGGGGTGAGTGTAGGAGTAATTCATTGACTATTTAAAGTAGACCCTATTTTGGGCCATAAGGCAAAAATAACAGTAAAACAATATTTAAATAAGAAAAGAATTAGAACATAGCTTTTCGATTGGTATGGCGCGTAGTCGGAAAATTTTGGCTAACCCTGAAAAGTCAGACAGAAAGAAGAGAAATTTTAGTGCATCGACTGAAAATACACAAACCCTAATTGAACGAAATAGAAAATAACCTTATTATTTTTAATAATCATTAAAGGTTATCAAAGAATCGAGAATTCCATTTAACACATATCAATCAAATAATTATTGGATAAAAATCCCGATTATTAAATTGATTATGTTTTT
This sequence comes from Vicia villosa, assembly GCF_029867415.1. NCBI lineage: Eukaryota > Viridiplantae > Streptophyta > Magnoliopsida > Fabales > Fabaceae > Vicia > Vicia villosa. Next base: position 36,042,002 of record NC_081181.1, read on the forward strand.
GTAAAAAGAATTGAATATAAATAAGATAAAAACAATTATCGATAGAATTGTAAAAAATCGAGTCTTCGATAAAATTAAATAAAATATTTGTTAAAATATTACATAATTTAATTAAAGATAATTTAATAATAAGAAGGAAAAAGGAAATAAAGAAAAAGAAAACAAATAAAACAATTATGTAATAAATAAGTAAAATAAAAAAGAAAAAAGATTTAAGAAATACTCAGCTTTGATCAGGTGTTGTGAACTTCAGATGGTCCAGGGTAGGCAGCGCTACGGTGACCTACGGATCTGGCATTGAGGATATCTAACGGTAGAGATGTGAGGGCATGCGATGCTCAATTTCCACCAGGCTGAATCCTTTTCGCTATTAACCAAATACTCTTTAAACAATATATAAAATAAAAACGTCCAAATTTAAATAAAAAGAAATCGCGCGCCGCCCATGGACTCTTCTTCCTCCTTCGTCTTCTGCAAAACGACAGGGACTTTTACCCACGGTTTTACACCGTGGCCATATGCCTTGGCCATCCAAACCTGCAAATCACCTCCAAACAATACCAAGTAATAGCTCAGATTATATAAACACGGCCTCACGAATCCATTGGACTCGTTAATTTAACCTGAAATTGCCTCTAACAAAAAACCCCTTTCTAAAGGTTACGAACCCTAACAATGGTGGCTATTGATTTATGGACCAAACCTTGCAATTAACAATTCAGAAATACTCCACACAATCATATGAACACATAAGTATGCTTAACAGTCATTTATATCGCGTGAATTAACAAAAGTATGTTCGAGAAAAATTGTGCAAACCGTGAGCGTTCTGATGCTGATACTGGATGCTTTGGGCTTCGATTGCGATTGGTAAATGATCACCAGTGTTCCAAGAACGCATCTGAGCCTCCAAAGGTCCCTGATTCTTCTCCAATCCCTCAAACCAAATTCAAGATTTTCTTGAAATTCTTTGAGCTTCTGAACCGGTTCCATTGCCTGCGAATCCTTATCCCTATGATCTGGAATTGTTTTCTACTTATAGAGGATGGATTTAGGTTAAGTAAACCTGATTGAATCTCTTTGAATCTTTTTGTTTCAATCTTGGAAAATTTGATTTGGAATTTGTTTTTAAAGGTTTCTAATCTTGGCCCTAATTGATCCAATTTAATCCAATCACCATATACACAAAAGTATATTGGCAATATGGCTTAAATGTTGATTTGATTTTGATCCCCATATGTCTCTAAATCATATCTTTGATTTTCTTTGATTTATTGGGACTTAATCATTTTTTTAATGAATACAAATTCATATAAAATCCAATAAATCTCAAAAATTCGTGGTAATTGGAATGGATGTCTTGAATAACTTGTAGAACAAGATTGGGCCAAAAAAGATTGGGTCCCTTTGCAAGAAAGTTCAATTTGAAACCTTTTATTTCACATTTTTTCTCTCAAAATTGTCCAACTTTGACAAGGCATATCTCCCTCAATATTTAAGATATGGAGGAGTTCTAGGACTTTTTGGAAACCTCAAGATGTCCTCTACAAGCCACTTTGGAAGCTTTTTTTCATTTGAGGATTTTATCTTGATGATATTGGCTTTGACAAAAAACTGCTTTTGGTTGACTTTCAAAAAGGACCTGTAATGTTTTGATCCATATCTCTCAAATGAAGCCTTTTTAGACTTGGCTTGTGAGAGACAAATTTGTAGAGAATTCAATTTCCTTAAAAATGGGCTTTGGATGGTAGATTTCTGATGTTCCATGTGAAAGTTATGGCTGGTCAAAGTTTAGTTGACTTTCTCCTATGAAACCCTAATTTAGAAACTTTTGAATTTGTTGATTTCTGATCTTTTCTTGATGAATCATGATCAATCCTTGATAAAATGATGAATGATACTTCAAAATAAGGTTGTTGACAAAAAATCAGGAGTTTTTGACTATACTTTGACCTCAGTTGACTTTTAGGTCAAACTAGTCGACTGTTGACTTTCTGAGCAATTGAGTGGTCAATCCTTGGAATTGAAGCCTGAATTTTGTCATAGAGATAGTTTGAAACATCATAAGCCATATGAAATGCATTGGGGATCTTGATTTATTAAGTTTCTTCAGAGGAATCAAAACCCTAGTTTATCGAGCCATTGTTTAGGAGAATGCGTCTTTGAGTCTTGAGTCTTGGTATGAGCTTGAGAAGTAAAATGAGATGGGAAAATTTTGGGGTATGACAGCTGCCCTTGTTCAATCTTCTTAAACCTGAAGATGTAGATTGGCATGTGTGCCTGTCGGAATTTGAAGGTAGAAGAGGATTGAACACTAGAATACCAAGAAATTTGCCCTTGCTGATGGCGAAGGGACTTTTCGGAGATGGGATTAAAGATGCCACCCAATTATTAAGATACTTGATTGAGATGGGCTTAAAGATGCCACCCACTTATTAAGAGACTTGATTGAGATAGGTTTAAAGATGCCACCCAGCTTGATATGTTTTGAAAGTCAGAATGAATCGTACGTTAGACTATATCTGAATTTGAAGTGTTGAGAAGTAGTTGTTGAATGTTAGTCGTGTCAGCATCGTTCGTAGTAGCTGATTTAGACTTTGGAAAGGATGATCGTGTCTACACCGTTCGTGATGATAGAATTAGATCTTTGAAGGTCGATCGTGTCAGCACCGTTCGTAGTAACTGAATTAGATCTTGGAAAGATGATCGTGTCTACACCATTCGTGATGATAGAATTAGATCTAAGTCTCTTGATTATCTCTGAACTATTCATGGAGAATACCCGAAACTAAGTATCAGAACTAAATCATTGTTTTGATTATCTCTGAACTATCTTTGGGGAATACCCGGAAATAAGTATCAAAATTAAATCTCTGTTTTGATTATCTTTAAACTATCTCTGGAGAATACCCGGAACTAAGTATCAGAATTAAATCTTGGTCTTGATTATCTCTGAACCATCTCTGGAGAATACCCGGAACTAAGTATCAGAATTAAATCTCTGTCTTGATTATCTCTGAACTATCTCTGGAGAATGCCCGAAACTAAGTATCAGAATTAAATCTTGGTCTTGATTATCTCTGAACTATTTTTGGAAGATATCCAAAATTGAGTGTCAGAACTAAATTTCTGTCTTGAATGAGGGTCAGAATTAAATCGTTAACTTGATTATCTCTGCACTATATTCATTTGGTTTGTAGGAATAGACTGAAAAATAAGTATTAATTTTATTCAATGTCGTGATACATGTATTTTAATGTTTATTTTTGAAATGAATGAGATTGTATGCATATGCCATGAGGCGTATATATGAGGCGTAAGATGTATGAATGCAAAATGTTGGTTAATAATGATAGAAGATTGTAGCAGCGTCTGGCAGGGAAAATAAATCCTTGACTGTTGTGTAGAATACAGAACCCGAGGATACTTAGCTGGGGATTTTTGGCTTCTGCTTGGGGATGAGAGCCATTTGAATGATTGATCTTGATGTACCCTGATTGGGGAAAAGAGAGATGAACAACCTTGTTTGGAGAAGAGAAAAGAGTCGGGGAATCGGCAGTGTTGAAGATGTAAAACTCCGTTGAGGAACTAAGTCTTTGTTGGGACGAGAACATTTGAAGGTATCTTCTTAATGATTACTCTGTGGGGATATGATCCTGTGAAACCGGATTTGTGGGAAGATATGGATGTCTTGCACGTTGCCCCTAGTGATTATAGCACTTGCCATTCCTGGACTCGTAATGATTGGGAAACACCAGGGAGTATTGATCGAAGTGTTGAACATGCCTTGCATAGCTTTGGCCTAGCTATTAGGGAATTTGAAGAGATTCGCCTCGCGAGGACCTTATGAGATGTGTACTATGGCTGACATGCCCCTAGTACTTAGTATGATGCCCCTGACTGATCGGGAAGTAACTTCAGACCTACTTGGGTGCATGCCCCTGATTGTTTGACGTTTTTGAGTGATTCTCTGAATCTTGACCTGATTGCCTCAGATTGACTGGTCGAAGCATGTCATACCCCTTGTGTTCATTGACTTCTAATCAACTGAGTCAGTTATAAGAGATGTTGCTACCGAGATAGTTCCGTCTGTCGGGATGACTTTTAATCATTAGTTGTACCCTGTGCAGATTCTTTCTGATGCTAACACTTGAAATTATGTAGCAGAATATGTTTAATAATGAACTCATGAGATGCAATGCATATGTCTGTCTTGAGTTTTTGAAAAACATTAAAAAAGGAGATGTAAATGCGTGATGTTTATAAAAACGTGATTTTTGTAAAAATAGGATATCAACTCAGCATTTATGGCAAATCTTAAGGAGTCAGGATACCCTTTTGGTGACAGTATGCTTTCGAACTAACCATGCTTCAGTTAGGAATTTCAAGGATTGTAACGTGGCTTGGTTCACGGTTTAAGAAACAAAGGATAACAACTCAAAATTTATTTGTACCCATCCCAATCATCGTGATATTCTTCGATCCTATGCTCAGTTAATTCTGTGTTTAAGCCTTTAGTAAAGCTTGAAGTTGTAACATTGATGTTTGTTGATGGTTAAAGTATCAGAGGTTTAATTTGCATGCATCGCTTTAGTCGTATGCACTGACACGAGAATTGTCGCGGATCTAATCGTCACCTTCCTTTCTCCAGAAAGAGAGGAGGAGAATGAGGTGAAGAACAAAGGCATTCAAGCTGTCTCATTCATACAACACTCGTTCAAGTCGCAAGAAAAGAATGGACGACCTAGAGCAAGAGAATGGAGAACTCAGAGAAGAGGTCACTACTCTCAATGAATCTGTGGAAAGGATCAACAGTATGGTAGAAGCCCTAGTGGTTTCACAAATTCGACTCCACAAGAAGAGCCACAAAGGACTGTGGTTTTCGAGATTGTTTCTACTCCTATTCCTCAGTATACCATGCCGCCCAACCGACCTTGGGGCATGCCGTATAACTTCGTTCCAGAAGGGTACATACCCCTAGTTTCTAAGGTTCCAAGATTCACAATGGATATGCATCCACCGGAGGGTTACAGACCTCCGGAAATTGAAGTTCCAAGAGCAACGGCAATGGGTTTCACACAACAGAATGCTGAGATACCAAGATCTGCTGCCATCATAACTTCTCCACGGCCAACTGTGCATACTTTTCCTCCGCCGGGCGGAAAAATGTATCATCACGCTCCAAGTGAGGATGCTGGCGTGTATGAAAGATTGGACGAGTTCCAGGAAAAAATTTCTGCAAATGCAGAAGGAAATCAAGTCTCTCCGAGGACAAGATCTATTTGGAAAGAACGCTGGAGACCTCTGTCTGGTTCCAAATGTTAAGATTCCTCACAAATTCAAAGTACAAGATTTCGAGAAGTACAAAGGGAATACATGCCCACAAAGTCACCTCGTGATGTACGCTCGAAGGATGTCGACTCAGGCTGATAATCAACAATTGCTCATTCATTACTTTCAAGACAGCCTGACTGGTGCTGCACTCAAATGGTACATGAACTTGGACAGTTCAGAGATTCGTACTTTTTGAGACCTCGGAGAGGCCTTCGTTAAACAATATAAGTACAATCTGGATATGGCTCCCGACAGAGATCAACTCCGGGCCATGACTCAAAAGGATAAAAAGAGTTTCAAAGAATACGCTCAGAGATGGTGTGAATTTGCTGCTCAAATTTGTCCTCCGCTTGAAGAGAAAGAAATGACAAAAATTTATCTCAAGACTTTGAGTCCATTTTACTACGGATGAATGGTCACCAGCGCCCCTAGTGACTTTACCGAGATGGTAAACATGGGCGTACGTCTAGAAGAAGCAGTTCGAGAACGACACTTGAACAAAGAATAAAAATCTTCTAATTGGTGCTAGGAAGTATGGAAGTTCTTTCCAAAAGAAAAAGGATCAAGACGTCAGCAATGTCTTGCACAAGTCAAGAAATAGGTTTCAACCTCAAATTGCTACAATAACTCCGGTTGTTAGCTCGGCGCCAGCCTATCAACCTCGGGTTCTCAACAACCATTTCAACAAAGGTCACAACAACCTCAGCAACAGGTTCGACCTCCAAATTTCAACAATCAGGCTCTAAGGTATCCTCCCTTCGACCCCGTGCCGATGCCGTATGCGGAATTATTTCCAACTCTATTGGAAAAAGGACTCATTCAGACGAAGAGTCCTCCAAATCCTGCAAACAGTTCTTCACCTTGGTTCAAGGGTGGCCAATCTTGTCCCTATCATCAGGGGGCACCAGGTCACAACATTGAGAGTTGTCTCAATTTCAAGATCGACATCCAAAGATTAGTGCAGAGTGGAATGCTATCCTTCAAAGATACTAATCCTAACGACCAGGCAAATCCTTTGCCGCAGCACAAAGAAGCTTCAGTAAATATGGTGGATCAACACCCCAATGTCACTCAAATCTACAACATCCGTCAGATAAGAGAAAATCTCGTCAAAATGCACGCTAGACAAGCTGGGTACAGCCACGTACCACCTCACAACTACTTCACATGTGAAATTTGTCCAAAGAATAATCAAGGATGTGATGTAGTTCAAGCTGCATTACAAGAACAAATGGACTTAGGATGGATTCGACACATCCGAGTCAAAACTGAATGCGACATTAACATGGTTCAAGGATGTCCAGGAGAGTACAAGATCTATAAAGTTGAAGATCTCGAAGGATCGGTAGTAAGGTTCCATAAGACCCCAAAATTTGCCCAACATATTTATTCATATTTCAAACCATCTGACTTTCAAGTGCTCAAAGACACACAAGGAACATGGAAAATTATTTTTGATATGAGACCAAAGTCTAATTCAGTTACTATGAACGGTGCTGACACGATCAATCTCTAACAAACATTTCTCAACATACTAAGCTCAGATTCAACCTAACACACGGTTTTCCAGACATCTACGGATGCAAATTGGATACAGTCTAACGCACGACTCATCCTTCAAGCCTAACGCACGGTTTTCCAGACATCATCTGCTGATGCAAACTTAATTCAGACCAACGCATGACTCAATCTATTCTCCAGAAATGGTCTAATGTACGATGTATTCCGGTTCTCAATTCTATCAAGCTCAATGGCATCTTCGAGCCCGTCTCCAAAAAGTCCCTTCACCATCAGCAAGGGCAAATTTCTTGGTATTCTAGTGTTCAATCCTCTTCTACCTTCAAATTCCGACAGGCACGCAAGCCAATCTACATCCTCAGGTATAAGAAGATTGAACAGGGGCAGCTGTCATACCCCAAAATTTGCCCAATGTATTTATTCATATTTCAAACCATCTGACTTTCAAGTGCTCAAAGACACACAAGGAACATGGAAAATTATTTTTGATATGAGACCAAAGACACTGGTTAGAGGACTCTCTAAGGTTCCTAAAAAGTCCTATAACCCCTCCATACCTCAAAAATTGAGGGAGATGTGTCTTGTCGAAATTGAAGAATTTCGAGTGAGGTGCGTGAAGCAAATAAGGGCCAAATTTGATTTTTTTGCAAATGGGCCTAATTGTTTATGACCCAAACTTAATCTTAATCTCATCTACGATCCAAAATCCCTTTTTTTATTTTTATTATTATTATTTATTTTATTTTGGAATTTAATTATTTAAAATTCAATATAAATTAAATAAATAGTAAAAATAGTAGAAGATTAGTTTTGATTTATTTTCTCCTCAAATATCTCATTCCACAAAAAATCTGAATCATACCAAAATCGTGGAAAAAAGGATTGGAGAGAGGTAAGCCAAAAAGGGAAGTTCTTAAGACAAATTGAATCAAATATTCAATAAAAGATTTAACCTCTCAATGATTGATTTTGTCCAAGTTTGTTAACCTAGATTCAACCCTTATAAGTACTGAAAACATACAAAGCAAAGAAAAAATTTTGGACAAGGATTGTAGCCCAAGGATTAACCGGAGCTTCAACAAATTCAAAGAAAAAATAAAAATCGTTTTTTGGAATTGAAGGGACGTTCAGAGGTTTTGAAGGTTCAGAAACGGTCACTGGAGGCTCAGGAAACTCTTCCAATCATCTTCAACGTGTGGAAGGTCCGGAATCGTGTCCGAATTCTCACGGTTTGGCCATACTTTTACAAACTTCGATTTCGAAAATTCATGCGTTATTTACATAAATTGGTTGTTTATGCATGTTCATAATCATGTTTGGAGTGTGTTTGGATCGTTTAATTGAAGCTTCTATGCATCTTAGGTGTTTCACCATTGTTAGGTCATATATGCTTTTATTTGGGAATTTCGTATTACAAACCAAATTAGTCCAAGTTCATGGTGCTATCCGACTCAGGGGCTAGTTTCTAATCGTTTCAGGTCGCTATATGAGATTTATTCGATACGTACAACATATTGTGTGTTTGCAGGGCTTTTGCAACGGAAAAAACCGTTGCCATAGGTCTGTTGTTTTGCCTCACGAAGAAGGAAACTCATCTGGGCGCGCGTTGCACCCTTTTAAAATTCTGGTTACGCGTTTGTTTTCAATATATTGTTTGCAGGGTGTCATTTAAACAGACAGCAGGCCATGGCGTGGTGGAGAAGCGCACGTGTTGGTCACTGCAAGGGCAAGGGTTCGATCCTTGCCTCTTGCATATTATTTTGCTTAAATTTTCAGGATTCACCTCTCAGGGATCCAGTGTAGCCAGTCCCCTCACATGTACCATGGGCCTTCAATCATGCATCGTCGGATCAGCTTCCAAACTCATCCCACGCACCATACGATGCAAGTCCACCATAATCCTTCTCAAGCCATCCACATATGATAATTAGCTAAGTTTTCTTTTCTTTTTTTTTAGTTTTTATTCTAATTCTTGTTTTTTCTTTATTTATTTTCTTTTTAATTTATAAACTTTTTATCTTGTAAATAAACAACCTTATTTTTACTAATATTTATTTTATGATTACAAAATTAATTTAATTTAATTATTAATAATAATTCTTATTTGATTTAAATAATTAAGTTAATTTATTGGTTTAATTGTGTAATTAATTATTAATTAATTTTCAAAAAAAGAAAAAAACACTTATTAGGGTTAGGCGAATTAATCGAAAATTTATTTTCCTCCGATTTAATTAATTGGGTTAAAAACCAACAATTAATGTATTTTTTATTCTATTAACCATGATTAACTTATACCCTGATCAGGGTTTGCGAAGATCATGCCTACACTGAGAAATGTTTTTTGTGCATTCCTTTTTCAGGGTTGACTTTTCTGAAGCCTTCCGACTGCGCGCCACGTCAAAAACGAAGCTAAGTATTCTATTTCTTTTGAAAAGTATTTTGTTTCCTTTAAATTAGGGTTTGCCTCCAAATTAATCTTGCCTACTTTTCTCTTTTCTGCCTTTGCCATTTTTTAGGGTTAACCCCGAGGCTTCCCGCCAACCACATCAGATCAAATTAAAAGTTAAGTATTCCTTCCTTTCTTTTTATTTTTTATTTTAATGTTATTTTTATTTACTAAATTAGGGTTAGCCGTGTTTGCCTCCGAATCGATAATGCACTCACCCTATTTTTGTTTGTTATTTTTCTGCCTTTTCAGGGTTTGCCGATTGCCAAAGCCTCGAGTATCGGTAACCCTAAACCTTGATCATTATTTATTACTTGTGTTAGACCTATAGCATTCTTATCCCGTTGGTTTCAATTCCCCTCTCCTCCGCTGGTTTCAATTTCCCTTCCCCATTATTACTGTTTATATTAAACTGCGTGGTTAGTAATCCTAGGGAGTGCAAGCCTCTAATGAATTTAGATAATTAATTATAAGATAATTTTCTGAATATAATCACATGATTGGTGCACACACGCACACTTTTGGGTAAACCTCTCTGTTGCCTGTTGCCTGTTGCCTTGTTGCCTGGTTTTTTTTGCAGAATAGCCAGTCCCTCGAATACGAGGATACCTCAGCCATGTTGCCTCGATTAAGATCATGGTCCCTAATGATGCTGCCTTCGATATACATGATCTCGATCCTCGAAAGTTGCCTACGAAAAGGCTGAGGTATCCTCTGGCTGCCTACGAAAAAGGCTATTCTGATCCTTCCCCTTAGACTACCTGCCTCTCTATGGCATGGGTCAGTCTTATGGTGAATGATAATGCGATGACCTGCCTCTCTGAAAGGCTAAAAGAAACCTATCATCTAAGTTTAAGGTAATTGCCCCTAATTGCTTTGCCTTGCTCTAAACTTTTTATATTCTTTCTCATAATCCTTCAAAAGGGCTACGCTCATTTACGAGCTAAAGTCCCTACTCTTTTTCTTCTACATTTCTTTTCAATAAAAGAGCAAAGCAATTAAGAGCCCATGGAAAACCATGGATGCAAAGGGTGCCTTACACCTTCCCTTTGCATAATTACCCCCCGAACCCTATTTTATTTAAAAGGTTTTTCCGGTTTCTTTTAGCCTTTCTAACTTGTTAGGATAAAATAAAAGTCGGTGGCGACTCTTGCTTAACCGCGACATTTCCGATTATAAAAGTCAGTTCACTGTATTACAGAAATGGCGACTCTGCTGGGGATATATTCGATTAAAAGAGGGGTTACCTTGAAGTTTAGGATCACTTAATGTTTGCTTTGCTTGCTTTATTTTTCAGGGATGTTTTGGGAATTAAATGAAGGACGAATCCTACACCCGCATTCAAGTACATCTAAGATAGGAAGTGGCATAGTCATGGCGACCTCCTTCATGTATGTGGAGGATTGGTCAATATGAGAGTTCACGCTTAAGTTAGGCCTCTATGGGTGTTTGCATGCTTCTCTTGTATGAGGGAGGTTCGTGCGGATGTCTGTGGGTGAGTCGGAGCTTAAGGACCTTTAGTTACCTTTAACACATCTTGACTTTTAGGAACATAGTGGGGGGACTACTCTTGATGTATGTTGAGAGCATAGTCGCTACCCGATACTATAACTCAGATAGGTTCTTTCTCAAAGTATCATTGCATGGTATGTATGTACCATGTTCGAGGGTGCTTTAGGGGGGATGACAATTCTGGGTAACTCGGTAGAACCCGTTGCTGATATTATCTTTATCCTTAGAAATACCTTTGGGGAAGGGTATCTCACATGATCTAAACTCCATGCAAGCCTTTCGACCTAAGGACACTTGTGTGACTTGCTTGTGTTTGTTATCTAACCCTCCGATTTCCTTGCAGGTTTTGCTTGTAGGACATTTCGTCCTTATTACCTTATGCTTTACTTAATGCATTACATGTGCACGACATCATGACATCATAACATATCATGTTAACTAACCCTTACAAGGATCTTAGGAATTTAGGGCGCACAATTTCATGTGCTCTTATCAAGGACGGAATTCCTATCTAGGGGCAGGAGGATTTACTTTCCTCTGGCCATTTGTCTTCCAAATCAAAGACACCGCACCTATCAAGGGGCAAAAGGATTTATTTTCCTTTGGCCGTATGCCTTCTAGTTTAAAGACATCGTACCTATCAAGGGGCAAGAGGATTTATTTTCCTCTAGCCATGTACCTTCAAATTCAGAGATATCCCGAATCAGAGGCGTTGACCCACTCGATATGGTGAGCTTGATTCTCAAAGAAGGACGTTCAACGACAAAAGTTAGAGTTCTTCAAACAAAGACGCGATCAAACCATTTTCTAATGTTGCTAAATAAAATCCTAAAGATCCTTGAAAATATTGCATTTGCATTCATAACATCGCATAACAGGTTTCTTACAATAGGTCTCTCATTCTTCCTCGCTGTTTATTTCAGCATCATGAATCTCGAACAATCAGTTAAGGATCTCCAAGCTCAAAACACTGAGTTCCAAGCCTTGATTCTGAATTTGTCCAAGGGGCAAGAAGAGCTGAAAGCCATGCTGACTAAAAAGAAGAAGAAAAAGGGTAAGAAGACTCTAGTGAAAAAGCTTAGACCAATCTTGCAACTCAGGGATACCGAAGCCTCTGAAGACAGTGATGAGGATGAGCAAGATGATGATGCTAGTATCAAAATTGATGCAAAAAGTAACCATGAATCTACCAAACTCTATGAAGAAGAAGAGGACTATTACCATGAGGACGAACATCCCGATGACAAATACAAGATGTTAGAAGAGCGTCTGAGAAGCGTGGAAATTCAGAAGGTACCTGGGCTGGATTTTGAAGAGCTTGGACTCGTTCCTGGGGTCGTTATTCCTCCAAAATTCAAAACTCCCGCCTTTGCTAAGTATGATGGAGTCTCCTGTCCCAAGATGCACTTGAGGTCTTATGTAAGGAAGATTCAGCCTCACACTGCTGATAAGAGGCTCTGGATCCATTTCTTTCAGGAAAGCTTATCTAGAACTCAACTCGAATGGTACTATCAACTGGAGGGTACTAGCATCCGTACTTGGGAAGATTTGGTTGTTGCTTTCTACAAGCAATACCAATATAATTCCGATCTCGCACCAACTCGCATGCAACTACAAAGCATGTCTATGGGCTCTAATGAAAGTTTCAAGGAGTATGCTCAGAAATGGAGAGATCTAGCTGGAAGAGTCAAACCCTCCCTAGCTGACAGAGAATTGGTCGATATATTTATGAGTACACTGACTGGTCCTTTCTATAGTCATTTGCTGGGAAGTTCATCATCTGGATTCAATGAACTCATACTGATTGGGGAATGTGTTGAGAGTGGCATTCGAAGTGGTAAGATTCAAGTGGCTACATCCTCAGGTACTACAAAGAAGCATTTCGATGGGAGGTCAGATTCCAATGCTGTGTATGGGCAGAAAAGGATAAGCCATGATCCATCTATTGGGGCAATTCTGAGCTCCACACCGGCGCCTCAACAAGGTCGTCAAAACAAACAAGATACACCCAGACGTCAATTCACAAAGATCAATATGTCGCTAGCTCAAGCTTTACAACACCTGCTAAAGGAAAATTTGATCACTCTGAGGGATCCTCCTAAGAACCCTAACACCTCTGCTCCCAGTTACAAGCCTAATGCGAGGTGCGCATATCATTCTAACAGTCCTGGACATGACACAGAAAATTATTGGCCATTGAAGAATAAGATCCAAGATATGATCGACGCTGGTGAAATTGAGTTCGACCTTCCTGCAACTCCTAATGTGATCACTGCTCCCATGCCTAATCACAACAAGATTGCTAATGCTGTGGATGGCTAGAAAGATAGACTTTTAGATCATTAGATTTACTTTCATTTGCAATTTCTTTCCTGTTTGTTTAAACATTTGACTTATGATAGACATTATTTGCTTTAATAATCATCATCAATGCATTGCATATGTTCGTCTTGAATAAATTATTTCGCTATCACTTATTTTAAATTACGTCTTTACTTTGCATATGTTTTGTGAGATTCAACTCCTGCTAAGCTGTAAGCCTTTTAAGGGAGGATGACGAAAACGATACCGCAGCCTCATACAGTATGCTTTTGAACGGACTATGTTGATGATGTACAGGCATTGTTTCAATTCCTAAACAGTGGAGATATAAGGATGTTAATCCCTCGTCAACCCCGTTTGAGCCGAAGAAGTAGAAGTTTCTTTCTCACACAAATTAAACCCTTAATCATAACCTGGGGCAGGGTAGTTACTCAGTTAACTCGATTGTACTAGTTGTTGTTTACACAAATAATTATGGGTTCCCGCAACCATTAAGTCAGGCAGTCAATGTCCAAAAAATAAAAGAAAAGAAAAGAGGTTAAGTCAAAACCTATGAAGGAGACTTATCAAAAATCAAAAACATCCCGCTGACTGTAATCTCAGAATAAACAGTTCAGGCAAAAGTTAGGGATAACAAAGTCAAAAAGGAGGTTGCTAAAAACCCTCGACAAAAGAAAACATTTCAAAAGAGGTCACTACAAATCCTCGACAAAAAGAAAGTATTACAACAAAGGATGACTGCTTGTCCAAATAAACTTCCAGTACTTTAACCATCATCAAATGACAAAGCTAAACACTTCAAGCTTTGCTAAAGCTGAAATGCAAAGTTAATTGGGCATAGGATTGAAGATCGTCACAAAGAGGGGTGGGTACAATCAAATTTTGAGCCTTTATCTTTTGTTTCTTAAACCGTGAACCGATCCACGTTACAACCCTTAAAAGTCCTAATTGAAGCCTGGTTAGTTCAAAAGCATACTGTCACAACAAAGGTATCCCGACTCCTTAAGGTTTACCACAAATGCTGAGTTGATATCCTGTTCTTTACAAACATCATGTTTTATAAATATCACGCTTTTACATCTCTTGTTTTAATGTTTTTCAAAAACTCAAGACAAACGTATGCATTGCATCTCATGAATTCATTACTAAACAAATTCTGCTACATAATTTCAAATGTTAGCCACAGAAAGAATTTGCACAGGGTACAACTAATGACTGAAAGTTATCCCGATAGACAATATTACTCCAAGAAGCAATGTCTCATACGTATACAAGGGGCATGACACATTTTTCCCAATCAATCTGGGGAAATCAAGTCAAGATTCCAAGAATCTCTCAAAAAGCCAAATAGTCAGGGGCATCATCCTAAGTGTACGATTACTAGGGGCATGTCACTTACAATATACACTTCATAAAGTCCTCGCGAGGTGAATCTCTTCAAGTTCCTACTAGCTGGGGGCAAAGTACACAAGGCATGTTCAACGCTTCGATCAATATTTATTGGTGTTTTCCAATCAATTCGAATCCAGGAATGGTAGTTACTATAATACTGGGGGCAATGTTCAGAGCATCCATGCCTTCCTGACTTCACAAGATCATATCCCCACAGAGCAATCCTCAAGAAGATATCTTCAAATGCTCTCGTCCCGACAAAGACATAGCTCCTCAACAGAGTTCACATCTTTGACATCGTCGGTTCCCCTACCTGCTTCTCTTCTCCAAATATGGTTTGTTAATATCTCTAATCCCCATTCAGGGTACATCAAGTTACTGATCATCCCCAAGCAGAAATCACAAATCCCCAGCTCTGTATCTTCAAGACAAGATCAAACATCAAAATTACAACAATAGAAGGATTTATTTTCTCAATCGAGATACTCCAAATAGCATAAATCATGTTCATACTTCATATATCTTAGTTAATTCATAACATACATACGTCTCATGACATATGCATAACACTCTCATTCATTTCAAAAAATTACAATGCATGCATCACGACAATGCATAAAATTAATGTTTCTTTTGCAGTATACTTATACATCTTCTAGATATAGTGCAAATATAATCAATTCAAAGATTTAATTCTGACACTCATTCAAGACAGAGATTTAGTTCTGACACCTAATTTTGGATATCTTCCAAAGATGGTTTAGATATAATCAAGATAGAGATTTACTTTTGACTCTTAATTTTGGATATCTTCCAAAGATAGCTCAGAGATAATCAAGACAAAGATTTAATTCTAATACTTAATTTTGGATTTCTTCCAAAGATAGTTCAGAAATAATCAAGACGAAGATTTAATTCTGATACTTAATTTTGGGTTTCCTCCAGAGATAGTTCAAGAAATAATCAAGACGAAGATTTAATTCTGATACTTAATTTTGGGTTTCCTCCAGAGATAGTTCAGAAATAATCAAGACGAAAATTTAATTCTGATACTTAGTTCCGGGCATTCTCCAGAGATAGTTCAAAAATAATCACCCTTCCCAAGTCTAATTCAGTTACTATGAACGGTGCTGACACGATCAATCTCTAACAAACATTTCTCAACATACTAAGCTCAGATTCAACCTAACACACGGTTTTCCAGACATCTACGGATGCAAATTGGATACAGTCTAACGCACGACTCATCCTTCAAGCCTAACGCACGGTTTTCCAGACATCATCTGCTGATGCAAACTTAATTCAGACCAACGCATGACTCAATCTATTCTCCAGAAATGGTCTAATGTACGATGTATTCCGGTTCTCAATTCTATCAAGCTCAATGGCATCTTCGAGCCCGTCTCCAAAAAGTCCCTTCACCATCAGCAAGGGCAAATTTCTTGGTATTCTAGTGTTCAATCCTCTTCTACCTTCAAATTCCGACAGGCACGCAAGCCAATCTACATCCTCAGGTATAAGAAGATTGAACAGGGGCAGCTGTCATACCCCAAAATTTGCCCAATGTATTTATTCATATTTCAAACCATCTGACTTTCAAGTGCTCAAAGACACACAAGGAACATGGAAAATTATTTTTGATATGAGACCAAAGACACTGGTTAGAGGACTCTCTAAGGTTCCTAAAAAGTCCTATAACCCCTCCATACCTCAAAAATTGAGGGAGATGTGTCTTGTCGAAATTGAAGAATTTCGAGTGAGGTGCGTGAAGCAAATAAGGGCCAAATTTGATTTTTTTGCAAATGGGCCTAATTGTTTATGACCCAAACTTAATCTTAATCTCATCTACGATCCAAAATCCCTTTTTTTATTTTTATTATTATTATTTATTTTATTTTGGAATTTAATTATTTAAAATTCAATATAAATTAAATAAATAGTAAAAATAGTAGAAGATTAGTTTTGATTTATTTTCTCCTCAAATATCTCATTCCACAAAAAATCTGAATCATACCAAAATCGTGGAAAAAAGGATTGGAGAGAGGTAAGCCAAAAAGGGAAGTTCTTAAGACAAATTGAATCAAATATTCAATAAAAGATTTAACCTCTCAATGATTGATTTTGTCCAAGTTTGTTAACCTAGATTCAACCCTTATAAGTACTGAAAACATACAAAGCAAAGAAAAAATTTTGGACAAGGATTGTAGCCCAAGGATTAACCGGAGCTTCAACAAATTCAAAGAAAAAATAAAAATCGTTTTTTGGAATTGAAGGGACGTTCAGAGGTTTTGAAGGTTCAGAAACGGTCACTGGAGGCTCAGGAAACTCTTCCAATCATCTTCAACGTGTGGAAGGTCCGGAATCGTGTCCGAATTCTCACGGTTTGGCCATACTTTTACAAACTTCGATTTCGAAAATTCATGCGTTATTTACATAAATTGGTTGTTTATGCATGTTCATAATCATGTTTGGAGTGTGTTTGGATCGTTTAATTGAAGCTTCTATGCATCTTAGGTGTTTCACCATTGTTAGGTCATATATGCTTTTATTTGGGAATTTCGTATTACAGACCAAATTAGTCCAAGTTCATGGTGCTATCCGACTCAGGGGCTAGTTTCTAATCGTTTCAGGTCGCTATATGAGATTTATTCGATACGTACAACATATTGTGTGTTTGCAGGGCTTTTGCAACGGAAAAAACCGTTGCCATAGGTCTGTTGTTTTGCCTCACGAAGAAGGAAACTCATCTGGGCGCGCGTTGCACCCTTTTAAAATTCTGGTTACGCGTTTGTTTTCAATATATTGTTTGCAGGGTGTCATTTAAACAGACAGCAGGCCATGGCGTGGTGGAGAAGCGCACGTGTTGGTCACTGCAAGGGCAAGGGTTCGATCCTTGCCTCTTGCATATTATTTTGCTTAAATTTTCAGGATTCACCTCTCAGGGATCCAGTGTAGCCAGTCCCCTCACATGTACCATGGGCCTTCAATCATGCATCGTCGGATCAGCTTCCAAACTCATCCCACGCACCATACGATGCAAGTCCACCATAATCCTTCTCAAGCCATCCACATATGATAATTAGCTAAGTTTTCTTTTCTTTTTTTTAGTTTTTATTCTAATTCTTGTTTTTTCTTTATTTATTTTCTTTTTAATTTATAAACTTTTTATCTTGTAAATAAACAACCTTATTTTTACTAATATTTATTTTATGATTACAAAATTAATTTAATTTAATTATTAATAATAATTCTTATTTGATTTAAATAATTAAGTTAATTTATTGGTTTAATTGTGTAATTAATTATTAATTAATTTTCAAAAAAAGAAAAAACACTTATTAGGGTTAGGCGAATTAATCGAAAATTTATTTTCCTCCGATTTAATTAATTGGGTTAAAAACCAACAATTATTTTATTTTTTATTCTATTAACCATGATTAACTTATACCCTGATCAGGGTTTGCGAAGATCATGCCTACACTGAGAAATGTTTTTTGTGCATTCCTTTTTCAGGGTTGACTTTTCTGAAGCCTTCCGACTGCGCGCCACGTCAAAAAAGAAGCTAAGTATTCTATTTCTTTTGAAAAGTATTTTGTTTCCTTTAAATTAGGGTTTGCCTCCAAATAATTCATGCCTACTTTTCTCTTTTCTGCCTTTGCCATTTTTTAGGGTTAACCCCGAGGCTTCCCGCCAACCACATCAGATCAAATTAAAAGTTAAGTATTCCTTCCTTTCTTTTTATTTTTTATTTTAATGTTATTTTTATTTACTAAATTAGGGTTAGCCGTGTTTGCCTCCGAATCGATAATGCACTCACCCTATTTTCGTTTGTTATTTTTCTGCCTTTTCAGGGTTTGCCGATTGCCAAAGCCTCGAGTATCGGTAACCCTAAACCTTGATCATTATTTATAACTTGTGTTAGACCTATAACATTCTTATCCCGTTGGTTTCAATTCCCCTCTCCCCCGCTGGTTTCAATTTCCCTTCCCCATTATTACTGTTTATATTAAACTGCGTGGTTAGTAATCCTAGGGAGTGCAAGCCTCTAATGAATTTAGATAATTAATTATAAGATAATTTTTTGAATATAATCACATGATTGGTGCACACACGCACACTTTTGGGTAAACCTCTCTGTTGCCTGTTGCCTGTTGCCTTGTTGCCTGGTTTTTTTTGCAGAATAGCCAGTCCCTCGAATACGAGGATACCTCAGCCATGTTGCCTCGATTAAGATCATGGTCCCTAATGATGCTGCCTTCGATATACATGATCTCGATCCTCGGAAGTTGCCTACGAAAAGGCTGAGGTATCCTCTGGCTGCCTACGAAAAAGGCTATTCTTATCCTTCCTCTTAGACTACCTGCCTCTCTATGGCATGGGTCAGTCTTATGGTGAATGATAATGCGATGACCCTTCAACCTCCAAACGAAAGGCTTCCTGCCTTCTTATGGCAAGGATAGACCCTTTCATCCTAAAAGGCTAAAAGAAACCTATCATCTAAGTTTAAGGTAATTGCCCCTAATTGCTTTGCCTTGCTCTAAACTTTTTATATTCTTTCTCATAATCCTTCAAAAGGGCTACGCTCATTTACGAGCTAAAGTCCCTACTCTTTTTCTTCTACATTTCTTTTCAAACAAAGAGTAAAGCAATTAAGAGCCCATGGAAAACCATGGATGCAAAGGGTGCCTTAAACCTTCCCATTGCATAATTACCTCCCGAACCCTATTTTATTTAAAAGGTTTTTCCTGTTTCTTTTAGCCTTTCTAACTTGTTTGGATAAAATAAAAGTCGGTGGCGACTCTTGCTTAACCGCGACATTTCCGATTATAAAAGTCAGTTCACCGTATTACACTATACCATACAAGTACAACGCTACATTCATTGAAAATGGTAAGGAAATACCATTACCATCTGTTGTTAACATTGGTGATGTGAGTCGAGTCACTAGAAGTGGACGAGTCTTCAACAGAACAACAAAAAATGTGGAGAAACCTTCGGAAGAAGTACCACATAGACAAGACAATCATCCGACCAATGTTGTTCAAGCGAAAGAAAATGATGAGACCTTGAAGTTAATCCAGAGCAGTGAATACAACATTGTTGATCAACTGCTACATACTCCATCTAGGATATCAGTGCTTACCCTACTATTGAGTTCTGAGGCTCATAGGGAAGCTCTACAGAAAGTTTTGGAACAAGCTTTCATAGAGCCTGGTGTTACCGTAGGGCAATTCAGCAACATCGTTGCCAACATCACCGCAGGAACTAATCTGAGTTTCTGTGACGAAGATCTTCCTGAAGAAGAGGTGGATCATAATCTGCCACTCAACATCTCAGTTAGCTGCATGAGTGATGTTCTCACAAGGGTCCTAATAGATAATGGATCCTCTCTCAACGTCATTCCCAAATCAACACTGTCAAGTTTATCCTTCAAGGATTTCCCGCTAAGGGACAGTCACGTCATCGTCAAGGCGTTCGATGGTTCAAGAAAGTCAGTTTTTGGAGAAATAGATCTTCCCATAACTATTGGACCTCATACATTCAAGATCACTTTCTAAGTTATGGATATCCACGCAGCATACAGTTGTTTACTAGGTCGCCCATGGATTCATGAAGCTGGGGCAATTACTTCAACACTTCATCAGAAACTGAAGTTCATTCGAAATGACAAATTGGTAACTGTATGTGGAGAACGAGCTCTGATCGTCAGCAGCCTGTCATTATTCTCCGACATAGAACCAAAAGAAGTCGCTGGAACTAAATTCCAAACACTTTCCTTGGACAAGGAAAAGGGAAAAGAGAAAGCAGCGTTTATTTCTTCCTACAAAGATGCAATTCAAGTTGTAAAGGATGGCACTACCAGTGGTTGGGGGCACATTGAGATTCCTACCAACAACAAAAACAGAACAGGAGTTGGATTCTTTCCAACATCATCAAAGGCTACTCAAGGAATTGAGGTAGTCCTCCCAATTCAAGAAACTTTCCGCAGTGGAGGTTTTCTTCAACCTGTTCAGCAAACAGTCAATACCATCGGAACGGAAAACACCGATGAGAATTTTGAAGTGGAATGTATGTCCTACCTTCTCGAAGCAGGATACATCTCCCTAACAGAGTCTGATTCACCTTGTTGTTATCCAACTAAAGGATCTGGAAGTAAGACTCAACCAAGCAGTGACGAAGTTACTAATAGCTTCACCATCGAAAGTCATGGTTCATCAGAAGAAGTTCCTCCTATCCCCTAAGAAACTTGGGATACATTAGGAGAACCAAGCGGAAAATTCGACTACATGGTGAAATAATCCGCTCCCGAAAGTTCAAAAATCTTTCTTGAAGACATTGTTCCAACTGGATGGAACATTGATTATGAGTACCTTACTCAACCAAAAGAGATATACAAACCTTGCTATTCATCATCATCATCTGGTGAAGTCATCATTGAGGATTATATCCCCAAGTCACCTTCCGAGGCTACAGACTTAGAGTATACTTACCTAGTCAATGCCATCTTGGGAGAAGAGCAAGATCAAAATACAGAAGAGGACGATCTCGAAAGTGTCTCCGACAAAGAGTCTCTCCATTCAGAAGACTGGAAGTTTCCTCAAAAGAAAATCCGACATACTCCACTTGGAAATGGGTATGCTCACGCAGCTCAGTCTGCTGAAGCAGAAGAAGATCGTCCGAGTGTTACAAAGACAGTGGTTGGTAAATCAAGACCTACCATAGGCCAACCCAAGCCTAAGGATCCAGATTACATAGTGCACAATGGGGTTCGCCATTATTGGACGGCTGTTGAAGTTTCAACTATTATTCGCACTCCTAAGTAGGAACTTTCACCGTTATTTTGGTCCTCTCACCTTAGCCCATGGTGAAGAGATGTTTCATAGGGCTTTGCATTTTACTATTTCTTAGGAGAATGTCCCTCTTTGCTTTGCCCAAAGTAATAGAGTTTTGTTTTATAGGGTCTTTGTTTCAAGAAGTGACTGTCAATAAATAAAAATGTCATTTTGTTCCTTCGTTAGTTTTTCCCTTTTCTTTTTTTCGGAAATTGGTAATCCTAAAAAAACACCTTTAAAAAACATCAAAACATTCCATTAACTGCATACACCGAGTCTCCCCTCGTTGTCAAAATAAAACTCATCACACATGTCGTCCTCGGTTTTTTCTCGTGAGATACGAACTGACTCTTCTTTTTATTTTTGAGTTTTGAAAATCAGAGAGTCGCCACCGACGTTTATTTTATCCAATTAAGGAAAAGTTTATAAAAGAAACAGAAAAAGACCTTTAAGAGATTTTGGGTTCGGGGGTAGGTTATACAAAGGGAAGGTATTAGCACCCCTTTGTATCCATGGTTATCCATGGGCTCTTAATTGCTTAGCTCACTTGTTTGAATCATTTGTCTTGCTTTGAAATGCTTGTATGTAGTTTTAAAATACCTTTGTAAATTAACTTTGTAATGATCCTTGTGCGGATGTATACAAAGTGTTTTATCTTTCGAAAGATGTTTTGAAAAAAAGATCTTTAACTTCGTAATGATCCTTGTTTGGATATATACAAAGTATTGTCTTTTTTGAAAGTTTTGTTTGGAAAAACAGTGATATGTGAAACATTTGTTGTTTTGATTTGAGCAAGCAATTAGGAGATCTACCCTAAATTTATAAGGACCTTTCTTATTTTCTTTTAGAAAATTTTCTTTGACTGGATACAGAAAGAAATTGTTTGAATTCGATTTGAAACAGTAGAATTGATTTTGAAAAGAGTAACAGAGGGATTACCCTAAGAGGTGCAAGTGTGATCGTGTTCTGATTCAGATATTTTTGTCTTTGAAATTAGTGACCTAACGCTTCAGTTTTTTTATCTTTTGACATACACGCAGTTTTATATGTACAGAAATTAAAATGCGGGAATGTAAAATGCGGAAAGTAAATCTACGCTATTACATCGATTGTGCGGGAAATGTAAACTATGCTATTTACATGATTTTGACAACCTATACACTTATCTATGAATTTAAATTGCAATAAGATAAAGGGAAGTATTTTTGGATTTTTAGATGGTTGATTTTAATTAGAATTAATGCATAATTAATTTAATTAAATGAGAAAAAGGTAGAAATAAAATTTAAACCTAAAAACTAAGTCTAAAATATGTTCATATTGCTTGTTAATTAATTTTAAAATAAAAACTAATTTTTTTGGATTTTTTGAAGTTGTTTTGGAAATTTATTCAGTTAAATAACATATAATTACACAAGTAATTATACACATAAATTAAACTTAAAGAGAAAAATATTCTAAATATGTACAAAATTAGTTTATAATATATAAACTTAATTTAAATAAAAATAAAATATTTTTTGATTTTTTTTGGTAGGTTAAAAATATTTAAAGGGAAATATATGAACATATATTGATTAATTAAACAAAATATTTTTAATTATTAAGAAAAATAAAATATTTTTGTGTCAAAAATTAATACAATATTTTATCAACCTAAAAATATTTTTTGCATATTTTTCTGATTTTTAAAACTATTTTTAAATAATTTTGCAAAGAAAATTAAATAAAATAGAAAATAAATTAAAACTGTGATCCTGTGTGGTTGATGAGAGAGTCTATGGTATGTGCGCGTATTTTGGTGCGTTGGATGAGTGGATGGAATGATCTGATGGACACAGATGCATGGTACATGGCATGATGGTGAAGCGCGTAGCACAAGATCCCAAAATTAAAAAAAATTTCGCGCGCGTCTTCTGGCCAATCAGATGGCGCCACACCTTCATCTTCTACCTCCAGACTCTACTTTTAACAGCATTTTCTTCCAAAAGGCGCTGTAATAAGTGAGCTTCATCCCTGCTAAATAGCGAATAGGGGTAAACCTATACAAAAATGTTTCGCGACATGTTCATTCTACTAGCCCTGATTCACTAAGTTCAAATATGCATCTTGTTTCTTCTAATTTTGCCTAAATCGAAGAATCCCATTTCGAGCTCCAAGAACCCTAAAATGGTATATGCTTCAAACCTTCATAGAAATTGAATTAAAGCTCCAGAAATGATCAGAGCATCAAACTAAACACAAATATGGGATTACATCTTATTAAATATGCATGAATATTTGTATTTTTGTAAATTTCAGTTTGAACAAACCGTGGGCTATAGAGCTCGATTTAGTGAGTTTCAAAGCTTGAAATTGATCTTGACAGATTCAGTGATGTTCAGGGATTGTGTTTGAGTGTTTAGTTTGGATTGAATTGAACTGAAACTTAAAATTCAAATTTCAAATTTCTTACAATATTTCAAGCATGATACAAGTGTGTTACAAGCATGGATTTGGTTCTGAAATCGTGTGTCTTTGTTACTGAAGTGTCCTAGTTCATTTATAAGCAATGAATGTGCTGCAAAACTAAGCTACCAAGCATTGATGATTTTTGAATCTTTGAATTTTTTAATATATAAATCTTTGAATTCTTTGGCCATGTCTTGAATTTTCTTCACACCTCTTGCCATAGGTCCTCTATGCCATTTATGTTGCAGAAATTAAGCTACCTTGGTGACTCAAGCAAGAGACAAAAGCTTTGGATAATTGTCTTGCACCATTTCTTTTTTAATTTAATTTTAAATGTAATAAAATTAAACTAAAAAAGAAATAAAAATGTTATGGGCCTCATGTTGGTCGTGGGAGCCCTTCAACATTATTGGGAACATGTTTGGATCATGAAAACTTGGCCTCTTTTGGAAAAAAAAACATTTTTGATCAATGTTGGTTTCATGCATTTTCCCAAAAAATATCCAACTTCAACAAGGCATAAATCCCTCAATTTTGATCATTTGGAGAAGTTATCTTGATGTTACGGCCTTTGACAAAAAACCACTATTTGTCGACTTTGAAAATGACCTGTAATGTATGAGCTCATATTTTTCAAATGGTGAATCCAATGACCATGGGATCAATTGCATTTGAAAGATAATTGAATTTCCTTCAAAACAAGCGTTGGTTGGAATTTTTTGAATGAACGAGGAGAGAGTTATGGCCGGTCAAAGTTCAGTTGACTTTTTAGGAGAAAACCCTAATTTGGTAACTTAGGGTTTTGTTGATTTTTGATCTTTTCTTGATGAATTATGATCAACCATTGATCAAATGATATATCTTTTGACAAAATATGGATGTTGACAAAAATTTTCATTTTTGACTGTCTGTTGACTTTTCGGTCAAACTGGTCGTCTGTTGACTGTTTGAGCTGCTGACTGTGCGTCTGAGTGAATTGAAGTTTGAAAATTTGTCTGGTGGTACTTTGAGACATATGGAGGTCCACGAAATCCATTTGAGGTCTCAAAAAAACTTGTTCTCCTGAAAAAAACAAAAACCCTAGTTAGGGACTGTTTGTGTAGGAGACAGTTAAGCGTACCTGATTTTTGTACAGTACCGAGTCTCTGCTGATCATGTGATTATCAGAAGACTTCTAGAACAAAAATCTTGGAATTTTGAAATGCAAAAGATTGATTTGATTGATGGTACAAAACACGGAGAATCGTGCTGTCAGCGGGTTTGACTATCAACTGGCAGTACAGTCTGAATCCCCGGACTTTGCGCCTGCAAAATTTAATTCTGTACCAATTGCGTCAGTACTATTTATCTGCAAATAAATCTCAAATAAACAGCGTGTGTGAAGTGATAAACAGTACTTTGGCGTTTGTGTAAGAATAAATTCAACAGCGAACCAAAATACCGTATAAGAAATATTCTAAAAACCGAGTATTCATAAAATCAGGATATTTATGAAATAAAATCCAAGATTATATGAAACTTCCAATTTTTAGACAGAAATCTGTTGCCTTCTTTCTGAAAAAGATGCGGGCAAATTTTGGGGTATAACAGTTGCCCCTATTCAATCTTCTTATACCTGAAGAGACTGATTGGAATCTGAAGGTAGAAGATGATTGAATATTTTAGATGCCCTGAAAATTTGCACTTACCTCCGCTAGAAGTGATGTTGGAGATTGCATTTGAATGTTGTCTGAGAAATGTTGTTGGCAGATCGAAACATTACCTGATAGGGGCTTTCAGATGCCATCTGGCAAATGTGTTGATGGTTTGTTAATCAGAATGAATCCATTGATTATATCTTGATGAAGGATTTGAAAACCTCTGCGTTGACCGTTACGAAACCGTCCGAGGTTACCGCTTTAAATCTTGGAGGCTGATCGTTACGGAACTGTCCAAAGTTTTTCCACTTTAGATTTTGAAAGTTGATCTATGAGGAACCGTCTGAGGTATCCGCTTTGGATCTTTGAAGGTTGATCGTTGTAGAACCGTCTGAGGTATCCGCTTTGGATCTTCGAAGGTTGATCTTTGGATCTTGAAGATTGACTGCTTTAAGGAACCTTCTAAGGTATCGACTTAGATCTGAAGGTAGATCATTAAGGAACCGTCCAAGGTATCGACTTTGATCTGAAGGTAGATCATTTAGGAACCGTCCAAGGTATCGACTTTGATCTGTGTTGCTTGTTTTGAGTTGATAGGTGGTTCAAAAAGAGAGATCTCTTCAGAATGAATCTTTGGCTTGATTATATCTTGAGAATAACTTTGCTGAGGATATTCGTCCACTTGAAAAAATCAAATTAGTGACATGCAATGTGATGATGTATGTAATGTATATGTTGAGATTCTCAAACTAAATGAGAAACGTGCATGTTATGTATGCGTTTGTCATGAAACATTATATGTTATGTATGAATATGCGTATGATGTATGACTTATGCAATTTAGAGCGTATTAAACTTCTGATTGGGAAAATAAATCCCTGCTTGCTATTTTGGAAACGAAGGCATTGTGATTGTTAATGATCTTTGCTATCTTGTTCGAGTACACTCAACTGGGGAACTTCCTTACGGACCAGGGTGTTCTGTTGAGGGATATTTGACTACCGTTTTTGAAAGTTCTGATTTTGATGCACCTTAAATGAGAATAAGAAAGATGCGTAATCCTCCGATGCACTATTTGACCAAGCCTCGGTGTGGAGGATCACACCTTCTGGGGATAGTGATCTTGAACAGCCCTGCTGGGGAATAAGGTTTCTCGAATCACTTTGTTGGAGAGAAAAAATCTCATTGATGATTTTGCCGAGAAACGTATCTCTGTTGGGGAACTTTTCTCCCGATGCTGGTTTCAGGATGATGTCCAGATAATTGGGACATTACCTGAATGCTATTCCTATTTTCTTATAAACATCAATCATATTCAAATGCATATGTTCATTCAAAAATTTTCATTGGGTCGTTTACGTATTCAAAACAGAAAAAGTGAAAACATTGATTTTGAGCATGAGCTGTATTGATTTTGAAAAAGAGCCATAATAGGCGGATTAGTACAAGGAGACAAAAATCCTAGTAGTAGGAAATTGTCATAAAACTTTGAAAAGTACTTATAAAGAGAAATAGCTATGTGAAAACAATCCAGTCAAGTTTCAACTCTGCTATTGCCAATCTGTCTTCGAGCATCTCATCCCTCACTTGTTGGAAGAAAGTGATTGGACTGATTGGCGCCTTTGATGTGTTGAACCTTGAAGGTGAGTAGGTAGCCAAACGGGACATAGTCGTACGCTTTATTCCCTAACTTTTGCCTAGGCTTCCTTTTCAGGTTTTCAGCCTACCGGGATAATTATTATTTTTTAGTCTCTAATTTTTGCCTGGATCGCCCTTTCAGGTTTTCAATCCACCGAGACGCTCATTTTTGCCTAAGTCGCCCTTTCAGGTTTTCAACTTAGCGAGCTTTTCTTTAAGCGAAGTACTTTTTGACTATGTCCGCGTTTACAGGGTGTGGGAAATCCTCGCCGTCCATAGTGGTAAGCAACATGGCTCCGCCGGAGAATACCTTCTTGATTACAAATGGTCCCTCATAAGTGGGAGTCCACTTGCCTCTAGGATCACCTTGTGGTAAAATGATGCGTTTGATAACCAAATCACCAGTTTGATATGCCTAACTTTTGACTTTCTTGTTGAAGGCTTTGATCATAAGCTTCTGGTACAACTGACCATGACAAATAGCTGCAAGCCTCTTCTCATCAATCAAGTTTATCTGGTCCAACCGAGTCTGAATCCAATCGTCTTCATCTAGATCAGCTTCTTTCATAATCCTTAGGGAAGGAATCTGAATTTCAATTGGAAGAACTGCCTCCATACCATAGACTAAGGAAAATGGAGTTGCCCCTGTTGAAGTACGCGCTGATGTGCGATAACCATGAAGAGCAAAAGGTAACATCTCATGCCAGTCTTTGTAGGTTACTGTCATCTTTTGTACGATCTTTTTGATGTTTTTGTTGGCAGCTTCCACCGCGCCATTCATCTTTGGTCGATATGGGGATGAGTTATGATGTTTGATCTGGAACTGTGTGCAGAGTTCAGTAATCATTCGGTTGTTTAAATTTGTGCCATTGTCTGTGATGATCCTTTCAGGGATGCCATACCGACAAATGAGATCATGCTTGATAAACCGGGCCCCAACATTCTTGGTGACTGAAGCAAACGAGGCTGCTTCTACCCACTTTGTGAAGTAGTCAATAGCGACTAGGATAAAATGATGTCCGTTGGAAGCAGTAGGCTTGATTTCTCCAATCATATCAATACCCCACATTGCAAAAGGCCAAGGGGCCGTCAGGACGTTTAATGGGACTGGAGGTACATGTACTTTGTCGGCATATATCTGGCATTTGTGACAAGTTTTGTAGTGATGATGGCAGTCTGCCTCCATGGTAGACCAGTAATAACCTGCTCTCAGAATCTTTTTAGCCATTGTATGTCCACTTGAATGAGTACCAAAGGCACCATCGTGTATATCTTCCATAATTTGTTCCGCTTCCTTCTTGTTCACACAACGAAGCAAAGTTGAGTCATGGTTGCGTTTGTACAGGATTCTGTTACTCACAAAGAATTTGGCAGCGAATCTTCTTAGAAACTTTCTATCGTTTATGGATGCCCCTTCAAGGTACTCCTGGACTTCGAGATATCTTTTTACTTCATGGAACCATGGTTTTTCTTCCATTCCTTCGGTATCAATCTCATTGCAATAGGCTGGTTCATCCTGTCTGTAAATGGTGATCATTGGCGCCTCATTGTCCCACCTGATTTTGAACATAGATGACATGGTAGCTAAAGCATCAGCTAGTTGATTTTCTTCGCGCGGGATATGTTCAAAAGTGATTTCTTCAAAATAAGGAATCAAACCCAACACATATTCTTTGTATGGAATTAGATTCGGGTGCTTCGTGTCCCATTCCTCTTTGACTTGATAAATTACAAGAGCCGAGTCTCCATAGACCTCCAGGAACTTGATTCTCATATCGATTGCAGCTTTAAGACCCAGAATACATGCTTCATACTCGGCTATATTGTTAGTGCAGTTGAAACATAATCTGGCAGTGAATGGTGTATGTCCTCCTATAGGAGAAATGATCACAGCTCCGATGCCATTGCCAAGTGCTTTAGAGGCTCCATCAAAGACCATAGTCCATCGGGATCCTGGCTCGGGTCCTTCCTCCGGTCCTGGTTGTTTGTAGTCAGTAACTAGCATAATGTCTTCATCTGGG
Organism: Vicia villosa; assembly: GCF_029867415.1. Classification (NCBI taxonomy): domain Eukaryota; kingdom Viridiplantae; phylum Streptophyta; class Magnoliopsida; order Fabales; family Fabaceae; genus Vicia; species Vicia villosa. The sequence continues at coordinate 36,071,109 of NC_081181.1, forward strand.
AAGTCAAAGTTCAACGCTTGATAATCATCCACTGCTTGATGAGCCACATGATCAGCTACCACACTTCCTTTGATCGCTTTTTGTGAAGTATACTGGATGTCATACTCTGTTAAGATCATTTGCCATCTTGCTATTCTTCCAGAGAGAGCAGGTTTTTCGAACACATATTTGATAGGATCCATTTTGGAGATCAGGAAAGTGGTATGGTTTAGCATATACTGTGGTATGCTAAGGCACAGCAGGTTTTCTCGAGCAGTGAGTATCTTGTTTCACAATCGGTAAACTTTTTGCTAAGATAGTAGATTGCATGCTCTTTTCGGCCAGACTCGTCATGTTGCCCCAGTACACACCCCATTGAATCTTCCAACATTGTCAGGTACATTATCAGAGGTCTTCCTTCCACTGGAGGTAACAAGATTGGTGGTTTTTGAAGATATTCTTTGATCTTATCAAAGGCTAATTGGCATTTGTCGTTTCATCTTTCCACTTGATCTTTCTTCAACAATTTGAAGATCGACACACAAGTAGTAGTCATATGGGCAATAAATCTGGCTATGTAGTTCAGACGTCCCAAGAATCCTCTGACTTGTTTCTCGGTACGGGGTATAGGCATTTCTTGAATGGTTTTGACCTTGGCAGGATCAACTTCAATACCCTTGCTGCTGACGATGAAACCTAAGAATTTACCGGATCTTACTCCAAAGGTACACTTGTTCGGATTCAGTCGCAACCAGTACTTTTTGAGTCTGTTAAACAGCTTGTGCAGATGTCCCAGATGTTCTTCTTCGGTGTTGGACTTTGCAATCATATCATCGACATAAACCTCTATTTCTTGATGAATCATATCATAGAACAGAGCTAGCATTGCACGCTGATATGTTGCTCCTGCGTTCTTTAACCCAAAGGGCATTACTTTGTAACAAAAGGTTCCCCAGGGTGTTGTGAAGGTTGTCTTTTCCATGTCTTCGGGCGCCATCTTGATTTGATTGTAACCGGAGAATCCGTCCATAAAGGAAAATACCTTGCATTGTGCAGTATTGTCAACTAGTACATCGATGTGAGGTAAAGGGAAATCATCTTTGGGACTTGCCCGATTCAGATCTCTGTAGTCTACACACATTCTGACCTTCCCGTCTTTTTTAGGCACAGGCACTATGTTATCTATCCATGGAGGATAACTCACAACATTCAGAAAGCCAGCATTGAATTGCTTCTCAACCTCGTCTTTGATCTTCTTGGACATGTCGGGCCTACTTCTCCGCAGTTTCTGCTTAACTGGAGTGCTACCTTCTTTGATTGGCAGGCGATAAACCACAATATCCGTGTCAAGGCCAGGCATATCTTCATAGGACCAAGCGAATATCTCAATGTAGTCTCGTAACATTTGAATCAGTCTTTGCTTGACACTGTCTTCTAAATCAGCACCTATCTTGACTTATTTCTTTTCTTCGTCACTGCCCAGGTTGATAACTTCAATTGGCTCTTCATGCGGCTGTATAGTCTTTTCTTCTTGTTCTAATAGCCTTGCAAGTTCCCTTTGTACTTCACAATCTTCCTCACTTTCGTCCTCAGTTTGGTAGATCGGATTTTCAAAGTCATTGGCAATAGCAGAATCGTTATCAATAGGATCCAGAGTGAATGTGATTCTGCATTTATTATATGGGTGTGTGTAAGAACACATAGCTATTTGAAAATGCATAAAGCAAAGAAAGACACAAAAAAGGATCACAAAATTTGAATATGCAAACGTCCCATGATTTTATTGAATGAACATATGATCATGATATGACAAACCCTTATAAAAAGGACCAGTGTGCTTCGGGCAAGGCACCTGGCTTTTAAGTTCATGGTTCGATAGTACAGGAACCATTTTTATCTTTGAACATATAAACAACGAAAACAGGAAATTGCATTTACTCATGATCAAAGGAGATAACATATTCGGCTTCCCTGTTGTTCAATCCATTGTTGTGAGTAGGGAATATCCAGCTGCTCCAGTTGCAGTTGTCTTCTTCGTCTTCCACATCATTGACTTCTTTGGTGGTGAAATGAGCTGTTGATCCTCCAGGATGAGCAAGATACTCTGCTGGATACGAAAGCCCAGGCTGAGATACCTCTGTTGGCTGAGAGAGATATCCGATAATATCGTCCCATCCAGTAGGAATGATGTATTTGAGGGAGACTTGTGCATTCTGGGGAATAGTGTACTGCATCAGAAAATCATTCTCGTCATTTGGTGTTTCCCAGACTTCTTCAGGAGCGACAGGGCTTGTGAATGTCATATTGTCTTCAAAATGTTTGTCCCATCCAGTTGGGGTGATGTCTTCAATAGCGACTTGCGAGCTCAGGGGAGCAGAATACTTCACCATAAAGTCATATTTACCACTTGGTTCTCCTAGTGTATCCCAGACTTCTTTTGGACTAGGTGGACTTTGGTATTGCTCGGTAATGGAACTTGTGAGACTTTTGTAATCTTCGAACTGATCATCCCATCCAGTTGGGACAATGTCTTCAATGGCAATAAAAGAACTCTGAGGTGCAGTGTACTTTACTAGAAAATCGTACCTGCCGCTTGGTTCTCCCAAAGTATCCCAAACTTCCCCTGAAACAGGTGGAACTTCATTTGGATATTGTTGAATAATATGGTTCAAGATCATTCCATCGTCTTCAATAGCATTCACTCCTTGGCTGATGAAATGCGACATTAATCCTCCAAAACGAGGACTTTGATCGTTCTTTTGAGTTCCATTACCATAGCCCAGACCTAACTTATCGAACTTGTAAGGCACATCAAGGAGTTGTCCCCATACTGTGCAACCACCCTCTTCGATCACAGCTTTAGCATCTTTGAGAGAAGCCATAGTTGGAGTTATTTTTGTAGCAGGAGTAGCAGAAATATGTTTGGCAGTAGAGACATCTGGAGGGACCACCTCAAAAGATTGGCAGGGGGTTTCGATGAATTCGCCATCCATCTCAGCATACTTGGAGTTACTCAGGTGGTTAACCACATATTCTTCTTCGCCATAAACTGTGACGACCTTGCCTTTTACCGGATACTTTAACTTCTGATGCAGGGTAGAAGTTACAGCGCTTGCCCCATGTATCCAAGGGCGTCCTAGTAAACAGGAATATGCTGGATGAATTTCCATCACGTAAAAGGTAGAATCAAAGATCTGAGAGCCAACCCTGATTGGGAGCTTAACTTCTCCGTATACTGTTCTTATTGACCCGTCGAAGGCTCTCACCACAACATCGCTTGGTTGTAACACAACTCCTTCGAAGTCAAGCTTTTCTAGTACTGCTTTTGGTAATACGTTCAAAGAGGAACCGTTGTCTACCAGCACATGAGACAGAGTGGTGCCGTTACATTCAATAGAGATGTGCAGGGCTTTATTGTGATTTTTCCCACCAGGGGTTAAATCAGCATCAGAGAAACCGAAACCGTTATTCACTGTTAGACTGGCAACACAATTTTCGAATTGGTCGACTGAAATCTCCTGTGGTACATGTGCAGCTTTCAGGAACTTCATCAGGGCCTTGGCATGAGCTTCTGAATACTTTAGCAAAGACAGCATTTAAATTTTTGAAGCAGTGTGCCCTAGTTGTTCGACAATATTGTAATCACTTTTGCAGATGATTTTCAATATTTCCTCCATTTCTTACCTCGATGGATCTTCAACAGTGACTTCCACCGGTATTTGAACTGGTTCAACTAGTGGTTCTTTACCTCGAGCGTTGATATCTTGATTAGGAACTGGGACTTGGATTGGATTAGTAGCAACATTTGGAGAAATTTCTGGTGAAAAGATCCTTCCACTTCTCGTAATCTTACTAGTACCCACAATATTATCAACAGTTGGAGTAGTAAAATTAATGGTCTCTTCAGTCAAGGTGTCTTGCTTAACTCCATGGACATAAACATTAGTATCATAACTCCACGAGACAGCTTTGTCTGAGGAGTATGGAAATGGAGTCGGACTGGTGATGATTATCGATGCCACTCTAGGTGCAGAAGAAATTTTGAAAGGAGTTTTGGTAGGGATTTTCAATGGTATGTTAGAAACCACTGAGACGTCCTCTATCCTCATCCCATTTGAAAAAACTTCACATAAATCGTCCATAGAAGGGAGCCTCTCAAACTTAATGATACGACGATCCATCCACTTTTGAATTCCTATTTTCAAATTCTCACAACCATTGGGTAGGTGTGCACAATAAAAGCAACCAGGGTCACAACCTGGAAAGAAACCAGCTCGTATTAGCTTTCTTTTGACTTCAAGGAGCGGAGTTGACAATTCTCTCACATCATAGATATAAACAGTGTCTATGATAGCATTAACGGTCTTGTCGTGTTTCGGCATAGGTGCAGTGATGACATTTGGAGTCTCTGGAGGATCGAATTCAATTTCCCCAGCATCTATCATGTCTTGGATTTTATTTTTCAGGGCCCAACAGTGATCTGCGTCATGTCTTGGACAGTTAGAATGGTATGCACATGTTGCATCGTGGCGATAACTCGGAGAGGAAGTGTTGACATTCTTTGGAGGGTCTTTCAATGTGATCAGATTTGCTTTTAACAAGTGCTACAATGCTTGAGAGATTGGCATATTGATTCTGGTGAAGTTTCTTCTTGGTGCATCTGGTCGACGCGTATACTTCGGCGGTTGATCTTTTTGAGGTGCAGATGCAGAGATCAGAACAGCCCCTACAGATTGGTGATGTTCACTTTTGCGACTTTTCTGACTGTGCATTGTATTGACTTCATTTCTCCCACTGATGGGTCTCTTTGTAATACCAGAGGAGGAGCCTATTTGAATTTTTCCACTTTGAATACCGCTTTCGACACGCTCTCCAGTTAATATCAGGTCAGTGAAACCTGACGACGAGCTTCCCAACAAATGACTGTAGAAAGGGCCAGTTAAAGTGCCCATGAACATGCCGACCAGCTCGCGATCAGATAAGGGTGGTTGAACCCTTCCAGCTAGATCTCTCCACTTTTGTGCATACTCTTTGAAACTTTCTTTTGGTGCCATAGTCATGCTTCGTAGTTGAGTACGGGTTGGTGCAAGGTCAGCGTTGTATTGATACTGTTTGTAGAAAGCAGCAGCCAAATCTTCCCAGGTGTGAATTTTTGCACTTTCCAGTTGGTAGTACCACTCGAGTTGTGTACCTGACAGACTTTCCTGGAAGAAATGAATCCACAATTTGTTATCTGCCGTATGAGGTAGTATCTTCCTCACATAGGACCTTAGATGCAGCTTTTGGCAAGAGGCTCCATCATACTTTGCAAAGACAGGAACTTTGAACTTTGGAGGGATGACAATATCTGAGACTAGTCCAAAATCATTGAAGTCTAAACCAGGTATTTTTTGTATCTCCATAGCTTTCATGCATTCTTCCAACAGCTGGTATTTGTTATCACCCTGTTCGTCTTCGGAATGATAATCTTCTTCGTTAGAAGAGAGGGAGTGTTTGGCAGAACCCTGGTTGCTGTGGTTGTCTTCTTGATCTCCTTCACCGACTATTTCAGGGATCGGCGCCTTTTTGGACCTCTTGTCTGGGATTTTGACCTTCCTTGCAAGGTGACTTAAGCCTACAGATCCCTTGGGCTTCTTTTTCTTCTTGATCATCAGGGCTTTCAATTCTTGTTGCCCCTTTGCTAGCTCCATAATTGCTATCTGAACTTGGGCGTTCTGTGCTTCGAGATTCTTGATGCTTGTTTCAGAATCCATCTCTTCTGACTGAAATAAACAGCAAGGAGATGAGAAACCTGTCATGTGAACCTGTTATGCAATGTTTATGAATGAAATGTATATGCAATGTTTTCAAGGATCTTAGAATTTAGATTTGTTTAAAAAAGAGAAACAAACATTTATTAGTCAAACAATTTATTTATTTTTTTCTTTTCTTTTGTCTCTTTTTTTATTTTTTCTTTTCTTTGCCTCTTTTTGGGCTTACAAAATAAAATAAAGACAATAAAGGATTTCTCAAGCCTCCCATGGACGCTTTCTCTTTGCACCCAGGAACGTGTTGATCTGTTTTTCCTCCTGGAGTTGTCTGGTGAGCTCCAATACTTTCCTTTCATAGTCTTGACAGTGTGCTTTGAATGTGTCCCTTTCTCCTCTTAGTTGAACCCAAGATTTCTGCAGCTCTTCCAGGTCAGTTGGCATGTCCGGATGTAGAATAACTCGAGGTTCGTCCCCTTCTACTTCTGGCTCAATAGTCACAGGTAGGATAGCGGGATATGGCATGATGAACTTCTGAGCACGAGCACACACCCATCTGAGGTAAGGTTCCATGGGAATTGAATTCCATTGTCCTAAAGTCTTGCTTTCTACTTTATAGACACTGCCCCAAGCATGTATAAACCTTCGTCGATATCTTTGGGAATCGTCTTCGTAGTCGAACACAATGCCACGGATAATCATGTCATGAGGACCGTTTCTTCGTGCATATCCGAATTGGCGTAAAGCTAAAGAGGGGTTGTAAGTGATGCCTCCCGTGATGCCAAGGAGTGGCACATTAGGGTACTCCCCACAATGGTCAATGAGAGTGATGTCTATTTGAAAGAAGTTGTTCCACCGGATATCTGAATGAGACAAAGACATAATCCTGCGAGACCATTGCATCCTTTGTTCGTTTCTCAACACTAATTGGGGAAGGTGTAATGTAAACCATCTAGCCAGTAGTGGTACACAACACATAAGAGTTCCTCATTTCTTCGTGGTACGAGTGTGTAAAGAATGTAGAATGTCTCCCAGCAAAGTAGGTACTGGGTTGCGGGTTAAGAAAATGTTGATAACGTGTACACTTATGAATTGGTCGGGATTAGGGAACAAAACCAACCCATAAATCAAAAGAGCCACAACTTCTTCAAAAGCTAGGTAACTTCTGTTTTTAGTAGTAATCGAGCCTTTTCCATTAAGAACTTAGCAAGCAAACCCTTGACTCCACTCTTTGTTTCCCAATTGGACTCGATTTCTAACTTTCGTAAATGTAAGGCAGCAGCAATTATTTCAGGTTTTGGAATCTTTTCTAAACTAGTGAAAGGTAATTGATCTCGAACAGGTATCCCAATTAGTTCAGAGAACTCTTCCAAGGTGGGTACTAGCTGGTAATCAGGAAATGTAAAACAATGATGTTCGGGATCAAAGAACTGGAATAGGACCCGTATCATGTCTTCTTCAAATTTTGAGGTAACCAAATGGAGTAGGTGACCGTGCTTTTCAGTGAATTGAGCATTTCTGGGAAATTCTGATATTAAGTCCTTAAGTTCATATGGTACTGTTGAGATGTTGATCCAGATATAATCTCTGGTAGCGGGAGCCATTACCTGTAACAACAGAACAAAGGTAAACTCTTCGATCCTTGAAATTATTAGTGAGAAAATGATATGTTGATGATGCTTATGATGTCATGATGTCAAACATGTGGCACACACAAACAAATCACACAATAGCCTTAGGTTTAAAGGCTTGCACGAGTTTTATATGTGATACCCTCCCCACTGAAGTTGAGTTGGTTTAAACCTGTCTTAAAATAGTATTTGGGTTCTATGATCCTTGGAGACAACATCTCAATACGACACTCGGACGGCCGATCAAAACATTCCTCGAGGATAACTAACTTCGATCAACTTCAAAGCTAGTCACTTAATATGCCACAAGTCAAGTTCAACTAAAGGTTCTAAGACAAATTAGTGTTTAATGACATTTCGGAAGCCAAACATACTCCTTGATCATTTTCAAGGGATATCAGTACAGACTAAAGTTTTGCACTAGCGGTGACTACCAGATCAACCGTATCGGTACATGCCGTACAGTTTCATTGGTCTATTGTCACATACTTAAGGTATCTCGAGATTCGGGTTAGAATCTTTCACACAAGTAAATACCCAAATAAACCTTTGAAAAATAGAACAATCAAAACAAGCAATTGAAAACATCGAAGTGATCTAAACTCTAAGGTAACCCCTTTTGAAAACATTTTATTTTTGAAATCCCCAGCAGAGTCGCCAGTTCTGTCGTCCTCGGTTTTTTCTCGTGAGATACGAACTGACTCTTCTTTTTATTTTTGAGTTTTGAAAATCAGAGAGTCGCCACCGACTTTTAATTTATCCAATTAAGGAAAAGTTTATAAAAGAAACAGAAAAAGACCTTTAAGAGATTTTGGGTTCGGGGGTAGGTTATACAAAGGGAAGGTATTAGCACCCCTTTGTATCCATGGTTATCCATGGGCTCTTAATTGCTTAACTCACTTGTTTGAATCATTTGTCTTGCTTTGAAATGCTTGTATGTAGTTTTAAAATACCTTTGTAAATTAACTTTGTAATGATCCTTGTGCGGATGTATACAAAGTGTTTTATCTTTCGAAAGATGTTTTGAAAAAAAGATGTTTAACTTCGTAATGATCCTTGTTTGGATATATACAAAGTATTGTCTTTTTTGAAAGTTTTGTTTTGAAAAACAGTGATATGTGAAACATTTGTTGTTTTGATTTGAGCAAGCAATTAGGAGATCTACCCTAAATTTATAAGGACCTTTCTTATTTTCTTTTAGAAAATTTTCTTTGACTGGATACAGAAAGAAATTGTTTGAATTGGATTTGAAACAGTAGAATTGATTTTGAAAAGAGTAACAGAGGGATTACCCTAAGAGGTGCAAGTGTGATCGTGTTCTGATTCAGATATTTTTGTCTTTGAAATTAGTGACCTAACGCTTCAGTTTTTTTATCTTTTGACATACACGCAGTTTTATATGTACAGAAATTAAAGTGCGGGAATGTAAAATGCGGAAAGTAAATCTACGCTATTACATCGATTGTGCGGGAAATGTAAACTACGCTATTTACATGATTTTGACAACCTATACACTTATCTATGAATTTAAATTGCAATAAGATAAAGGGAAGTATTTTTGGATTTTTAGATGGTTGATTTTAATTAGAATTAATGCATAATTAATTTAATTAAATGAGAAAAAGGTAAAAATAAAATTTAAACCTAAAAACTAAGTCTAAAATATGTTCATATTGCTTGTTAATTAATTTTAAAATAAAAACTAATTTTTTTGGATTTTTTGAAGTTGTTTTGGAAATTTATTAAGTTAATTAACATATAATTACACAAGTAATTATACACATAAATTAAACTTAAAGAGAAAAATATTTTAAATATGTACAAAATTAGTTTATAATATATAAACTTAATTTAAATAAAAAGAAAATATTTTTTGATTTTTTTTTGGTAGGTTAAAAATATTTAAAGGGAAATATATGAACATATATTGATTAATTAAACAAAATATTTTTAATTATTAAGAAAAATAAAATATTTTTTGTCAAAAATTAATACAATATTTTATCAACCTAAAAATATTTTTTGCATATTTTTCTGATTTTTAAAACTATTTTTAAATAATTTTGCAAAGAAAATTAAATAAAATAGAAAAATAAATTAAAACGGTGATCCTGTGTGGTTGATGAGAGAGTCTATGGTATGTGCGCGTATTTTGGTGCGTTGGATGAGTGGATGGAATGATCTGATGGACACAGATGCATGGTACATGGCATGATGGTGAAGCGCGTAGCACAAGATCCCAGAATTAAAAAAAAATTCGCGCGCGTCTTCTGGCCAATCAGATGGCGCCACACCTTCATCTTCTACCTCCAGACTCTACTTTTAACAGCGTTTTCTTTCAAAAGGCGCTGTAATAAGTGAGCTTCATCCCTGCAAAATAGCGAATAGGGGTAAACCTATACAAAAATGTTTCGCGACATGTTCATTCTACTAGCCCTGATTCACTGAGTTCAAATATGCATCTTGTTTCTTCTAATTTTGCCTAAATCGAAGAATCCCATTTCGAGCTCCAGGAACCCTAAAATGGTATATGCTTCAAACCTTCATAGAAATTGAATTAAAGCTCCAGAAATGATCAGAGCATCAAACTAAACACAAATATGGGATTACATCTTATTAAATATGCATGAATATTCGTATTTTTGTAAATTTCAGTTTGAACAAACCGTGGGCTATAGAGCTCGATTTAGTGAGTTTCAAAGCTTGAAATTGATCTGGACAGATTCAATGATGTTCAGGGATTGTGTTTGAGTGTTTAGTTTGGATTGAATTGAACTGAAACTTAAAATTCAAATTTCAAATTTCTTACAATATTTCAAGCATGATACAAGTGTGTTACAAGCATGGATTTGGTTCTAAAATCGTGTGTCTTTGTTACTGAAGTGTCCTAGTTCATTTATAAGCAATGAATGTGCTGCAAAACTAAGCTACCAAGCATTGATGATTTTTGAATCTTTGAATTTTTTAATATATAAAACTTTGAATTCTTTGGCCATGTCTTGAATTTTCTTCACACCTCTTGCCATAGGTCCTCTATGCCATCTATGTTGCAGAAATTAAGCTACCTTGGTGACTCAAGCAAGAGACAAAAGCTTTGGATAATTGTCTTGCACCATTTCTTTTTTAATTTAATTTTAAATGTAATAAAATTAAACTAAAAAAGAAATAAAAATGTTATGGGCCTCATGTTGGTCGTGGGAGCCCTTCAACATTATTGGGAACATGTTTGGATCATGAAAACTTGGCCTCTTTTGGAAAAAAAAAACATTTTTAATCAATGTTGGTTTCATGCATTTTCCCAAAAAATATCCAACTTCAACAAGGCATAAATCCCTCAATTTTGATCATTTGGAGAAGTTATCTTGATGTTATGACCTTTGACAAAAAACCACTATTTGTTGACTTTGAAAATGACCTGTAATGTCTGAGCTCATATTTTTCAAATGGTGAATCCAATGACCATGGGATCAATTGCATTTGAAAGATAATTGAATTTCCTTCAAAACAAGCTTTGGTTGGAATTTTTTGAATGAACGAGGAGAGAGTTATGGCCGGTCAAAGTTCAGTTGACTTTTTAGGAGAAAACCCTAATTTGGAAACTTAGGGTTTTGTTGATTTTTGATCTTTTCTTGATGAATTATGATCAACCATTGATCAAATGATGAATCTTTTGACAAAATATGGATGTTGACAAAAAATTTCATTTTTGACTGTCTGTTGACTTTTCGGTCAAACTGGTCGTCTGTTGACTGTTTGAGCTGCTGACTGTGCGTCTGAGTGAATTGAAGTTTGAAAATTTGTCTGCTGGTACTTTGAGACATATGGAGGTCCATGAAATCCATTTGAGGTCTCAAAAAAACTTGTTCTCCAGAAAAAAACAAAAACCCTAGTTAGGGACTGTTCGTGTAGGAGACAGTTAAGCGTACCTGATTTTTGTGCAGTGCCGAGTCTCTGCTGATCATGTGATTATCAGAAGACTTCTAGAACAAAAATCTTGGAATTTTGAAATGAAAAAGATTGATTTGATTGATGGTACAAAACACGGAGAATCGTGCTGTTAGCGGGTTTGACAATCAACTGGCAGTACAGTCTGAATCCCCGGACTTTGCGCCTGCAAAATTTAATTATGTACCAATTGCGTCAGTACTATTTATATGCAAATAAATCTCAAATAAACAGCGTGTGTGAAGTGATAAACAGTACTTTGGCGTTTGTGTAAGAATAAATTCAACAGTGAACCAAAATACCGTATAAGAAATATTCTAAAAACCGAATATTCATAAAATCAGGATATTTATGAAATAAAATTCAAGATTATATGAAACTCCCAATTTTTAGACAGAAATATGTTGCCTTCTTTCTGAAAAAGATGCGGGAAAATTTTGGGGTATAACAACACATATGCAGATTAATCATAAAACACCCCATTGAATCGTGTGATCACATGACTTCTCCAAGCTTTGGGTTTCCTGTATTTGAGGCAGAGGAAGAAGACGAAGAAATGTCAATGGAAATTTCTCGGTTGCTTCAACAAAGGGAAGAGGCCATTCAGCCATATGATGAGCCTCTAGAGATCATTAACCTTGATTCCGATGGAAACAGAAAAGAGGTTAAGATTGGAGCTTCGCTCAGTTCAGAGATCAGAGAGAGTTTGATGCAACTGCTCAAAGAATTCTCAGATGTCTTCGCTTGGTCCTATCAGGATATGCCAGGGTTGGATACCAGTATAGTGGAGCATCGCTTACCATTGAAGCAAGAATGCCCTCCGGTCAAGCAAAAATTGAGAAGGACTCATCCGGAGATGGCCATGAAGATCAAAGAGGAAGTTCAAAAGCAAATCAGCACTGGTTTCCTCGTCACTTCAGAATACCCTCAGTGGTTAGCTAACATTGTTCCCGTTCCCAAGAAAGACGGAAAAGTCCACGTATGCGTCGACTACAGAGATTTGAACAAAGCTAGCCCTAAGGATGACTTTCCTCTACCACATATTGACATGCTGGTTGACAGTACAACAAAATCCAATGTTTTCTCATTCATGGACGGATTTTCGGGATACAACCATATCAAAATGGCACCTGAAGATATGGAGAAAACAACTTTCATCACCTCCTGGGGAACATTCTGCTACCACGTTATGCCTTTTGGACAAAATAATGCAGGGGAAACTTATCAAAGAGCCATGACTACACTTTTCCATGACATGATGCATAAGGAAGTGGAAGTTTATGTCGACGACATGATTGCCAGATCAGAAAATGAGGAAGATCATATATAGAATCTGACAAAGCTATTTCAACGCTTACGGAAGTTTCAGCTTTGCCTGAACCCCAACAAGTTTACCTTTAGTGTCTACTCAGGAAAACTCCTTGGTTTCATTGTCAGCAAACGAGGGATTGAAGTAGATCCAGACAAAGTCAAGGCAATTCAAGAAATGCCTTCACCCATAACCGAGAAACAAGTTAGAGGATTTCTTGGACGTCTGAATTACATCTCGAGATTCATATATCTCATGACTGCAACTTGTGCTCCAATTTTCAAACTTCTACGGAAAATTCAAAGTTGCATCTGGACAGACGATTGCCAGAAAGCGTTCGACAGCATTAAGGAATATCTACTCGAACCACCCATCTTGTCTCCTCCAGTGGAAGGAAGACCTTTGATAATGTACTTAACCGTCTTAGAAGACTCCATGGGTTTTGTCCTTGGACAGCAAGACGAGACAAAAAGAAAAGAGCATGCCATCTACTACCTGAGCAAGAAATTCACTGACTGTGAATCCCGTTACTCCATGCTCGAGAAAACATGTTGTGCTCTGGCCTGGGCTGCCAAGCATCTCCGCCAGTACATGATTCGACATACTACTTGGTTGATCTCTAAGATGGATCCAATCAAGTTCATCTTTGAAAAGCTAGCCTTAACCGGGAGAATTTCCCGTTGGCAGATGCTGTTATCAGATACGACATTGAGTATCACGCTCAGAAAGCCGTGAAAGGAAGCATCCTAGCTGGGCACTTGGCTCACCACCCACTCAATGATCATGAATTAACCAGATTTGACTTTCCGGACGAGGACGTCATGTACCTCAAGACGATTAGTATAGGACGTATTGTTATCCTATTCAAAACATAACACGCGGTGCTAATCGCGTCAGCCCAGAAATACTTAGGTAGACTACCGTCATTCAGCATTGTTCTTGCCAACTCCTCTAGAACACGATTTTTACGTTCAACCATTCCGTTTTGTTGTGGTGTTCTAGGAGCTGAAAAGTTATGCTCAATTCCATGTTTATCACAGTATTTTTCAAAAAGATAGTTTTCAAACTCTCCACCGTGATCACGTCGAATTGCAACTATTTTGGTGTTCATTTTGTTCTGACATAATCTTGCAAATTGCGTGAAAGCTGGAAAAGTTTGATCCTTACTAGGTAGAAAGATTGTCCAACAAAATCTAGAGTAATCATCGACAATGACAAAACCATAGATGTTTCCACCAATGCTTTTAGTCCTTGAAGGGCCAAACAGATCCATGTGAAGGAGTTCAAGAGGGCGTGATGTTGAAACCACGTTCTTGGATTTAAAAGAGATTTTTGTTTGCTTTCCCTTTTGACAAGCATCACATAGATGATCTTTTGAAAACTTCATTTTAGGTAAGCCGATTACTAAGTCTTTTGTGACAACCTTGTTAAGTAAGTCAAAATTTATGTGGGCGAGACGTCTATGCCAAAGCCATGAGTCTTCGCCTAGAGCAATTAGACACTTGGTACTAGACTTAGACACTTTATCCAAGTTTAGCATATAGATGTTGTTTACTCTTAAGCCATTAAACATAATGTCTCTTTTCTTAGTATGTTCTATTGTGCAGCCAGAATTTGTAAATGTTACTTTAAAATCTTTGTCGCACAATTGACTTATACTTAAGAGATTATGCTTAAGACCTTCTACTAGCAGTACATCAGTTATAGTTGTGGTAGAAGGGTTACCTACACTTCCTTTACCAAGTATGGCTCCCCGATTTTCATCTCCGTAGGTGACATACCCCTTTTTCTTTGCGTGAAACTCAACGAAAAGAGATATGTCTCCAGTCATGTGTCTTGAATATCCGCTATCAAGGAACCACAACCTTTCGGCAATGTCAAGACACTTTTCCTGCAAAATTAATTTAGAGAGGGAGGTCCCCAATTTTCATTGGGTCCTTGGTAGTGAGTACATAATTTGTTGCACTTAGGCAACCATTGAAATACTCCTTTAGGAACCAAAATCCTCCTAAATTTGCATTTTTCAATGGTATGACCCTTTTTGCAACAATAGTGACAGGTAATATGATGAGAATATGCTGTTTTGCTAGTTGATACTTATGGTACAAAAGTGTATTTACTATATAAAGGAGTATACGATCTTTTGAACTTATTTGGATCAACCGCAAAAGTCACTTTTGGTTGAAGAGCCTTGTCTAATTTGGCTTTTAGATCTCTTACTTCTTTTTGCCAAATGTGACATGTCTCACAACCAAACCATGATGTAGGATCTATTTCAACCAAACCATGATGTAGATTGTTTTAAAGCTTTCACTAGATGAATCACTTTCCCATGCTATGTAGGCTCTTTTAGATTTGTTATGACCTTTGCTTTGGTTCTTCTCTTTTTCTTTCTTAAGGTATGGACAATCCGGTTTGTACTGACCGACTTTGCCACAATTGAAGCAAGGACCTTTGATTTTTCCTTTGTTGTTGTCATCTTGTTTGAACTTGTTTGATTGCTTTCTATAGTTGATCAAGCCTTTGTCAGAATTTTTTGCTCCATTTTTCTTTAGATATTTGTTGTATCTTCGCACAAACAGTCCCATTTCCTCATCATCGGAGTCTTCGTCATCACTTGTATCACTATCCTCTAGCTCTTGTCTTGAGGTCTTGGAGCTTGAAGCCTTTCGAGCTATTGACTTCTTCTCTACCTCTTTCTCCATGTTCTTCTCTTTCTTTGCCCTTTTCTCATGCATGTCAAGGCATTTAAGGTGTTGTTCATGTTCCTCTAGTTTACCAAAGAGAGTGGTAATGTCTAAAGTGTTTAGATCATTCGCTTCCTTTATTGCTGTAACCTTGGGTTACCATTCCCTGTTCAGACATCTTAAGATTTTGTTAGTAGCAACTGCATTGGAAACAGGTCTATCAAGAGAATTTAAACGATTTTTCAAGTGAACGAATCTCTTCTGCATGTTTTCGATGGATTCACCATCTTCCATGTGGAAGAGTTCGAACTCTTGAGTTAACGTATTGATTCTAGCTAGTTTGAAATCATTCGTTCCCTCGTGGGCAACTTGCAATGTGTCCCACATAGCTTTAGCGGATCTACAATGGGAAACGCGATAGTATTCATCAACTCCTAGAGCTGAGATTAGAATGTTTCTCGCTTTCCAATCGTATCCATATCTCTTTTCATCTTCAGCATCCCAAGTATTTTCTGGTTTTGGAACAACTGCACCAGCTGCATTTGTCATGGTGATCTGAAAGGGACCATTGACAATAGTTGTCCAGATGTTCCTATCAATTGCATTGACGTGGACACACATACAATCCTTCCAATAGTCATAGTTTTCACCGTTGAAAACTGGAGCTCTATTGTGAGCCCCTTTAGGTCCGAAAGCCATCTTTCCAATAAGTGTTTCACGTAGCATGAAATAAACCAGAGCTCTTGATGCCACTTGTTAGACGCTGGCCTAAGGATCTAGAGGGGGGTGAATAGATCTCACAGAGTTTTTCAGAATTATTTCGAACTAAGGCGAAAGTGGTTCTGAATCGACTTGCGTCTATTCCGGACCGTTATTGCAAGGGTCGTATATGTGACAAAACCACAAGATAATTGAGATTAACGATGAAATGATATGTTATCGAATCAATATGTTTCACTATAGAAAATCGATTAACTTCTGATTTGATAAACTTTGATTTGCAATGCAGTAATAATGAAAGAAGCAAAAGCACAAACACTTGGTGATAATGATCAAATTGATGGTGATTCAATGTGTGATGAATTGTGATGTTTATACAAGTTCTTAATTCACAATTTTAACACTCGAATCGTTGATCAATTTGCAATTATAACCAAATATTAACAGAACGTAAATGAAAAGATAAAAGCGACAAGAACACGATATTTGTTTAGGCAGTTCGTCGATCGTCCTCGCTACGACTACGTCTGCCCCCAATTCCAAACTGAAATTGAGAAATCTTCCATTAATGTTGAAAGCAGTTTATACAAAGAAGATAACAAAGCGATAAACAATAAACCAAATTTGTCGATCCTTTGAATCTTCTTCCCCCTTAATCTTGAGCCAGATCAAGGTCTTCCAAGAGCTTCACTTTGATCCCTTTCCGCAGTGTCTTGAATTGCTTGAACACTTGTTCTTCAATCTTCACACTCAGCTGGATCCTTGATGAAGCCTCTTGATAAAAACCCCCAAAATTTACCAATCTTGGAGGACAAAACCCTCCGATTTTATTCACCAAAAACCCCACAAATCTTCACCCACTAGGAATCTTTAATTCCGTTCCATGGACGTTATCGATCTTGAACGCAAACCCTCAACGCAAAAATGATTGTGTGTAGTTGTGTTGGAGTTGTGTCGATGATCGAAGATGAGAAGCCTTTGTGTATCTTTTAGTTGTTGGTGTTGAAAAACTTCGATAATGAACCTTGGACAATATATATGAGAGCTAATCAGTTGGAGCAGAGAAAACCAGAAATTTTGGCATTTTTGATCAAATAGGTCGACCTCTTGTAGTGCTTAGGTCGACCTAACAGAGCTGCATTTGCTTTGAATAACATTTGTTCCCAGTTAGGTCGACCTGTTAAGGAAGTAGGTCGACCAAAATCCTCTTCAGATACGTTTTGGGGACTTTTCTTCAGTTTAGGTCGACCTAGTTGTTGTGTGGGTCGACCTAGCAGAAGGATGTGTAAATTTCTCCACTTTAGGTCGACTTGGGTTGGGAGTAGGTCGACGTGACTGCTGTTTTTCTGAGTTCTTCTTGTTTTACTTGTATTGAGTCGACCTATATGTATAGTGGGTCGACGCGCCCGGGCTCAACCCCTGTTTTCTTTGTATTTCTCCCAATCTAATAGCTATTTTTTAGACAAAATCATGGGCAAAATTAGTAAAAACAGAATGTAAAAATTAAAACCCAAGAATAATTAATGATCCAAGATCAACCCAATTAATTATTTATCAATGAAAACATAAATTAAAACTATGCTCCACCACTATCCTCTCCGTCGAATTCGACCCCCGTGAGGTGAATGTTTTGCCTCCTGTATTCTTATTTTCGTTTGCCAATTTTCATGCTTGTGTAGTGTTGTTTTATCACTGTAAATAAGAAAAGAGAATAGATGAAAGTTGTGTGGTTGGTAGAGAAGAGAGACTAAGACTTATCTTTTGCAATTAGTGTGTGGTCTTACTTTTTTTTGCAATTTTTTAATAAATAAAAAGTGAACAATAGAAACTAAGGTAGGTGACTGAGAACGAGAGAATAAAGTTAGAGATATGATACTTTGTGTCACTTGTTTTTTTCTTTTCTTTTTTTTTTTTCTGTCAATTTTTTTTAATTAGATTTAGGTTTAGTTATTTATTAGATTTAGTCTAACAATTAGATTTACTTTGGCAAAGTAGCAAAAGGGATGCTCCCTGTGCATTTTTTTTCTTTTTTTAAATTTAATTAATTTTATTTATTTATGTTATATATTTATTATTATTCAAACTAATTAGATTTAGTCGCGGGCTTTAGAGTTAAAGGTCTCTCGCTTATTTACTCAAATCGGACGATTTTACTTTCAATTTAACTTCATAGTTTCTTTTTCTGAATCATTAAATTTTAGAGATGAAACCAGAACAATTATTGAGAATGTTAATGTTGTGCAACTAGAAGCCGAAGTAGAAGAAACACCACCTAATATGGCCAATAAATTTAATCCAAATGAGATTGTGCGTGGTCCAGGATATAGGAAACAAATTCATGAGTATGTCACAGAATGCAACCAGATTTAAGAAAATTTCCTCTTACTCAATTTGGTTTCATTTTGAAGCTTATGTTAAAGTTGTTTGGTATCACAAATGAACTTTTAAAAATATTGCAAACAAAAGATCTTAATATTGTGCTTGCTATGGAATAAGTTGATGATGTTAAAGCTCGGTTGGCTACATTGAGAGAGAGAGAGAGAGAGAGAGGGATGATTTATTTATTGATGTCCAAGAATTTTGTATTGCTCAAAGTACTCTGGTGTCAAATATAGATGAAGAAATATCAGTTCAGGGTTGTTCAAGAAGAGAAGGGAGGACTGCCATTAATCTTCACCATTACCGTGTAGAGATTTTTTAGGTTGCTATTGCCAAAATATGTGTGGAGATGGATCATCAGTTTAGAGAAGGAAGTAACGTTGTGTTGGGTTTAGGGTTTAAATATATTGATATTATTCAAACATTCATCGCAAAGAGGTCTCGTAGAGGGTATTTACCACTTAATTTTATTTGGCACACTATTTGTAGGTTATGTTTCTTCTCTCTTATATAACACACTTTATGACTATTTATATATTATGTCACAAGTAACTCGCGGTTAAAATTTTTGCCCAGGCTGCCTAAAATTTCTGGCTCCGCCACTGGACGCATGAGAGCAATTGGACTACTCGTGGTCTTATAGGGCGGCGCCACCGCTACATATGGAAAATGGTCGTTGCTCTTGTTTTTTATCAAACAACACCAACATAGTTTATAAATAAATCATTTCGAATTCAGAAATCATTACATTCAAAATAACAAAAATGATCTGTTCACGGTTCCAAATTAAACCTATTTAATCTAGAAGATTTATCTTACAGTACCTGATACTTTCTTACACTTTCACGTCAAAAATTTGAAATTTAAAATCACTAGCTAACAACTTCTCAAACACGAGTCAGTCGTGTCGAGACAAATGTTTTCTTAAGATCTCCTTAAAAAAATCTGGAGTATACACTAAAAAAATACTAACTGTTTTTTTTGAATACCTTATGAAAGCACGTTATTCTTCCATTCATTTGGAAGCTTAAGACCACACCAACAATTATTATCAATTAACTCTGAATGGGTGTTAAATAAGGTTGTTTCCATGAGTTTAACATGTCGCTGTCATTAATTCATTTCATTTTATATTAAGTTAACTAGATAGATAAACATAGAAATTTGGTGAGACACTTATTACTGATAATCTAAGTTTCAACAACTTCACTGTGGGAATGATAGGATTTTGCATCTAACAAAATCTACTACTACATAGTTTTGATAATTGTTTCCATTAAGGGTCATAACTTAAGCCTTGAAATTCTGCCGGAATAAAGTTATACAGCTGTATAATAATTAAGAAATTTGTCTGCAATGAGGAAACTTGAAAGTGAATTTGATAACGTGGCATCGTAATCTGATCCATTTGGTTCTCTAGGTTTTTATTGCCACTTGTTTTAATGGAAATCTCTCATAGTTTGCATTGTAAGATATAATGATAATGAAATGATACACCAAAGTGGTGGAAAAAACAAGAGGAGTAAAACAGAAACTTGTCTAATTGTTCACTTAATTTAACATCACAAGGCAAAAGTGATGGTGAAGGTTTGGTCATAGTGTTTTTATCCAACTTGACAAAACCTGTAGTTATCAACATTTTTGATGGCCTGTATTTATTTTAAAATATAAGAAATTCATCAGTTAAAGCAAGGCATCAATCAAACTCCCCACTCGTAATCATGAAGGTTTGTGTCTGATTTTCATTGAAGAAAGGAAAGCTATAGAATCAATCATATACAGTCCAGGTGTTCATATGCATGTTAGTTTGAGTGATAAATAATGAGTTAAGATACACTTTTGATGTGAATCATTGAAAAGAATAAATATCAAAGGTGTGTGGGAACAAGCTAGGAAGAAGGAACAGGTGGGTCAAGAAGAACAAATGCTTGTGTTTGACAAATCTGTGACGTGTATAATTCTTTAGTCTCAAGTTTTGTTGCAATTTATTACCCCAAAACAATGTCACACCTCACAATATTATATATCTCCCTTCCCATAATGAACTCTAACAAAACTTGTAAAGCACTAATACTTACAATAATGGTCAATAATTTGGCCTACTTTATGTATTTGCACATGTCCCTTTCTTTCCAATAGGTAACCCGTTTCTTTCATGACACTATATACTTTGTACATATCTCTTTGCTATAAAATATCTCACCTCATCAAAATTTATATTACAACAATAAATAATTAAATCATAATAATAAAACAAAATGAATTACATAATATTAAAAAAAACAATAATTTAAGGGTTAAGAATATGAATTACACAATATATTTATTTATTGTGTCAAAATCTTGTAGAAAATATAATAAATTATAATTAAAAAATTTTAATTTAATAGTTTGACATGTGTGTTTTTCCTTAATAAATTTTAAATTTATAAATATTTTAATAAATACATTTATACTATAATAACTTATGAATTGATTTTTTAATAGTAATAATAAAAATTATAAAATTAAATTTATTTAATTTTAAAAAATAACTAGCTAATTAATTGGAATTAATAAAATTTTACGTTAATAGCTTAACTTAAAAGATATAATTGTAAATTTTAATTAAATTTTGTACTAACGGTTGAGATATTATTAGATTTGTTGAGATATTAGTGGGATTGATATTATTAATATAATATCAAATATAATCTATTATAATAATATCAAATATAATTCAAGTTGTGTAAGCCCAAGCCCAATTAAGGTTGTATATAAATAGTCATAGGTTGTATCCTTATTTGTACAATTCAAGTGAATAATATCATTCTTATTTCCTTTATTATTCTCTCTTTCTCTCCTCACTAGAGCTTCTGGTTATTGTTCCAGGGAACGTGAATTAATTGTTGCAAAGATGAATGGTATTAATGACTGTCATACCCCAAAATTTGCCCACACTTTTCAAAAATTCAAAACAATTTCAAAAATTGAGTTTTATAAAAATTTAAGGTTCATTTACATTGATATCTTATTCGATTTAAAGTCTATTTTAAAATATAACCGTTTATCCTTAAATTGTTATATTTTAATAGATAGAAGATGTTGGCCTATGCTTCATATACTTTCCATTGGCTTTTTATTTCAAATAAATAACATAGCTCAATTGGTAAAGAAGAAAAGACTTCTTAATCTTGGTCATCAAGAAAGGTCCATGGGCCTTTGGGTTGGATCATTTCCTTTTTAGGATTCTTTTTATGCGGAGGCCTCCCTCTTTTCAAAATGTTTTTCCTCTTTTAATACATGTTTTCAAAACTTTTGTTTTTGACCGATGATTTACATATGAGGCCGCCCTCTTATTCTTAATTTTAACCTTTTAATTTGTCTGCGTTTTTTAACCAGATGATGTTTTGTTTTTGGCCAATGATGACACCTGAGGCCATCCTTTTTTTCAAATGATTTTTAAATATTTGGCCGAGGATTTTCATATGAGACCCCAATGTTATTTTTAATCTATTAATCTTTTCAATTTTAATTTAGATTTGTTTTTTACCGTATGATGTGATTCTGATGGTTCTTATTTTAAAGCTAATGTTTTTACATTAACAATACTAACAATCTTACATTTTATAATTTTCTTTTTACAATAAAATTACATATACTCTTTTTTTTTTTTACATCAAAAATGTTTTTTAACTTATTCATATTCTATTCATGCATATTCAGAACCATTTCACCATTAACGGACATAATTGTTATCACCCCATCTATATAAAATTAACATGTATAAAATTTGTCTTCTTTTATTTGCAGAAAATCAGAAGCTAACGGTGTTGTTACCGAATCCCTATTCCGGTGAATCCCGTCGACGAGCACCACCACGAGCACCCAACTCAGATCATGAAGCCGGCCCGCTTTCGGACCACCGCTCAGCGAAATATCACTTTCCGACGAGCACCACACGGACCTGCATCCGTACCAAACGCATCCGATTCAATTCAACAATCATCTCGACGACACAACTTCATCATCGATGCATCGAATACCACAACATCTCACCTTCGTCAATTTTGCAGCAAAGCGGTAACATCACCATACTGAATTTTCTTTGTGTTTTTGTGCGAATCTGTGTGATTGCGAGTTCCTAATTTATGATGCTACAGTTAATATTCTGAATGATTCATTTGTCTTTCTGAGTTCCAATCTTTGCAATTGGTGTTGTATTGTTTGTTGTTATTCTTAATTGATTGATTGAGAGATATATCAAGAAGAATATAGGTTTATGTTGTTAAATCATGAGCATAAAGACCAAGAGAGAGTTCTTAATGGTTGTTGTTTTGGTTGAGATCTGGGCGAATGAGATGATACAGAGAGAGTTAAATCTGAAGTTGAAATACTGAGTGAAACAAGGAGGGAGGAGAGGTTGACCGAAAATTGAAAAGGAATGGGTGTGGGGGCGGACTCAAGCTTTTAGTTTTAGGGGTTTTTTTGGCTTTAGTTTTGATTTGGGCCTTTTAAGATCCAGCCATAGCCCAATTCTGTTTTTATTCTCACACCCCCCTTTCCAGCGAACCCCATTTTCCTGTTGATTCATTTGGTTTCGGGCCGGTTCATAAAGCCCAGCGTCCCATACTTGTTTGTACCCCATATTTTACTTATGTTTATAAGTCATTTTTATTTTATCTTATATTAATTGTTTCTATTTAGTATTTTTAATATTTGTTTTAACTTCTATAACAAAAGCATAAAAAAATATTTTCTAGTTTTGTTAATTAAAATCTTAAAATATGTATATAATATATTTCATTTAGATTACTTAGTTTATCTATAATAATAATTAAAAATACCAAAAATATTTGTTTCGTGTATTAACTTAATTTCTTTTGTTTAATCTTCAATTAATATTTGTTCATATTTCTACCGCTTTTCTCATATATTATTGTGTTACTAACATTTTGTTTTGGTTGCGAGGTACTATCTCGGAGGACTTAAGATATTTCTTATGGACATTCGCAAGTTCTTTTTGTTTCGTACATATTAATCATTTACTTCCCGCTTTAATTTTCATTTGGGGTTTGTAATAATTTTTATCCCCGTTTGTTTAAACTTGTAACCCCCATCCCGAAGCCCCGTAATAGTTAGGATTTTATGTTTCCGCCTTTACTTTCCTGCAATATATATCTGCGTGTGTTAGTAATTTAGGGAGTGAAAAGATTTCAAATTTTAATCGCTAGCTCACTAACTAGAAGATAAAATATTCGAATCCAACACACTCACACTCACTCACCTCTAGGGTACACCCCTCTTGGTTGCCTTATGAATAAAGGTCGTGTCCCTCGAATATAGAGGTATCTAAAGAAAACGTCCCTCGATAAAAAAATCATCAAAGATCATGGTCCCTCGATGACCCTCGAATTGCTGCCTACGAATGCATGATCTAGTCCCTCGATTGAGATGATTTGTCCCTTCGAATTTGCTAAAGGTACCTCTACTTGTTGCCTTCAACGACCATACGATGACCCTTCGATGACCCGTACGTCCAATATAAACAAGGATTACCTACTTCTACATAGTATGGATAGTCCTAGGAACTTTAAAAAGCATAGAAAAAGACCAACTATTTAGGGTAGTGCTCTTAATATGCCTAGCTCAATTAAAAACATCTTTTCAATATTCTTTCAAAAACTAAGGCTACGCATTTACGCTAAAGTCTATATGCCCCTTTTCAACTCAAAACAAACAAACATGAGCTAAGCAAATTAAGAGCCCGTAGATAACTACGGATGAAAAGGGTGCTTGCACCTTCCCTTTTCATAACTCACCCCCCGAACCCGTTTTCTTTTAAAAGGTCTTTTTCTGTACTTTTTACCTTTCCTAAAAATGGACAAAATAAAAGTCGGTGGCGACTCATGCTTACCGCAACATTGGTTGCTTACAAAAATAAAAGTCAGTTCACCGAGTTACAATGACATTCTGAATTCTCTTCCAACTCTTGACGACAAGAATTGGATCTGATGCAAGAAACAGATGCAATCCTTGTTTGGCTTCCATGGAACTCTAGAAGTGGTTACAGGCGGCATACCTGTGTTGGCTGCAGATGCAACCGAAGCACAGAAAACAGCCCACAACGAAGTCAAGAAGAAAGATTACAAGGTTGCATATTGCATTCAGACGGCGGTAGATTCAGCGAACTTCGACATGAGGCATGTGATATTCTAGTGAAGTATTATGATTGAGGTGAGAAAGTCAAAGTTGTCAAGTTGCAGACTTTGTGTCGGCAATATATGAATTGTTGTCGATGGGAGAAGAAGAAAAGGTTGCAGAGTATGTGTCGAAGGTGCAGAAACTCGTCCATCTCATGAAGGGTTGTGGTGAAACCGTAATTGTTATGGTGATAGTTGAGAAGGAAATGCGTACAATGACCTCTCACTTTGATCACGTTATCGTAGCTATTCAAGAATCCAACAAAATAGAAGACTTAAAATTGGAGGGTCTGGTTGGTTCGTTAGAGGCGCATGAGATTAGGATTGTTGAAAGGAAAGGAGTCCGTGATTCGATACCGGCACTGGAAGCTCAGTCATGGAAAAATAATGGTGGTTCCATCAAATTCAAAGGCAAATTCGACAAGAATCAGAGCAAGAAGCCTTGGTCGAACTCCCACAAGCAGCAGGTCGAAGATAGGACTTCTGAATCCACGAAAGGGGGAGGAGGAAACTATCAAAAGGATAAAGAAGATAAAAAGGTAAAGGTGTGCAGTGATATAACTGTGAAAAGTTAGGTCACATGTCTAAACATTATTGGTACAAAGAAAGACAATGGATCGACAAAAGGCAAGGACGAAAGAGCGAACCTTGCACGCCAAGATTCAGATGATTTTGAAGGTGGCATGGTGGTTATGGCTGCAGTTGCAGATAACCATGTCGAATCCAAAATGTGGTTTCTTGAATTAGGTTGCTTGAATCACATGACTTGTCAAAAGGTGTGGTTGGCAGATTTTGACGAGTCGAAGAAGAGGAAGGTAAAACTTGCTGATAACAGTTCGTTGCAAGCAGAAGGTACGGGCAACATAGTTTTTCATCTGAGAAATGGAGCAAAAGACATGATCAAATATGTGCTTTATGTATCTGGAATGAAGTGCAACTTACTAAGTGTCGGACAACTGGTCGAAAGAGGTTTTTCAGTTATCATGAAAGATGGAGTTTGTAAATTGTTCGACACCTAGCACAATTAGGTCTTAAAGTCTCTGTTGTCGAAGAACATGACATTTAAGACTATGAACAGTTTGACAGAAGTTCAATGTCTTAAAACTGTTGTTGACCACAAGGATAGTTGGTTGTGGCATTTAAGGTTTGGACATTTGAATTTTCGATCACTTAATCAACTGATCACTCAAGATATGGTTACTTGTATTCTTAGTTTTGAGATGCCAAAAAAACTCTGTGAAGGATGTCTGGTCGAAAATCAATCAAGAAATTCTTTTATTTCGACTATTCCAATGAGGTCATTCTGCATACTTGAAGTGGTACACTTAGATGTATGTGGACCATTCGAAGAATATACTCTTGGTGGAAACAAATATTTTGTTTCATTTTTTAATGAGTTTAGTCGAAAGTTGTGGAGTTATGTGATCAAACGAAAGAATGAAGTATTCAAAATCTTTAAGAGGTTCAAGATACTTGTCGAAAACCAGAGTGAGAAGAAGATCAAAGTTTTACGAACGGATGGAGGTGGCGAATACACATCTAAGGTGTTTAAAAATTTCTGTGCAGAACATGGTGTTCATCATGAGGTAACTGCTCCTTATACGCCTCAACACAATGGAATTGCAGAAAGAAGTAATAGAATCATATTGGATATGGCGACATTCATGCTAAAGAAGAAGAGTTTGCCCGAATCTTTATGGGGTGAAGCTGTTTCGAATACAGTTTATATCTTGAACACGTGCCCTACCAAGATGCTGAAGAATAAGGTTCCAGAAGAATGTGGAGTGGCAAACGACCATTAGTAAGACATCTGAAGGTGTTTGGCTCTATATGTTATAAGTGTGTTCTTGATGCAAGAAGAAGGAAGCTTGATGACAAGAGTGAACCTATGATTCTGGAAGGATATCACGCGACTGGTGCATACAGGTTATTCAATCCAATAGATGAGAAGATTGTGTTAAGTCGAGATATTGTGATTGATGAAAATTCTTCCTGGAATTGGAATTCTAGTAATTCCGTTAGCAAGCCATTGTTGAGCTCTGACTTCGACGAAGAAACATTTGAAGTCGAAGTCGAAGGAATTGCTGAAAATCCAGTAGAAGATATAGTCGAGGTCGAAGTAGTTGCTAACATTCCCGGTACAGTCAAAGTCGAAGAGGATGTAGCTGACACAAGCCAAAGACCTCAAAGAACTAGAGTAGGTTCCCAGGTCTTCAACTCTACTTTCTATGTAATGGACATTCGGCCCGCCTATTCCTATCTACTTGGGCGCCCAAGGATACATGGGGCAGGCGCTGTGACCTCTTCCTTACATCAAAAGTTAAAATATCCCGTGGAAGGAAAAATTGTCACCATCTGTGGTGAAAAAGAATACGTGGTTAGCCACTTGGACACTTTCAAGTATGTTGAGATGGAGGGCAAATTCTACGAGACTCCCTGTCATACTTTTGAAGTGGTTCCTCAGACAATTCCTGTTGCTGAACCAGTTCCTACTATTCCCAAGGTTACTAGAGTACCTCCTACAATGGCTTATCTAAAGGATGTCAGGGATGTGATTGAAGAAGGCAGTTCCACCATTTGGGGTTAGCTTCCTGACATTCCTTACAAATTTGACAAGTTTGGTTTGGGCTTCACTTCAGAGGCTCAAAAGGTTTTTCGTCGTGCTCGTGCCATCCGCATCACCAACAAAGGAGTTCATACAGATCAAATCAATGTTATGGAAGATGATGATAGTGACTGTGACCTAGATAATAGGATCTTTCCTACCGCTGGCAGTAAGCTCAACAATTGGAAGGCTGAAGACATTATTCCTATCTCCTTTAGTCAGGAGTAATTGCTATTTTTTGTTTTTATTTTCAAATTTGTGGTTTTGTAATTTGTACAATAAAACTCTTAAGCCTTATGCCTTACCCGGGGAATAATGGCTCATTTGTTAGAGTTGTCATTTCATTGCATATTTTCATTCAATAAATTAATGGACGTTTTACATTCAAATTTTGTAATCTTAGTTTTCTTTTACTTTATCTTTATCAAAATAGCTATGTGTTCTTACACACACCCACGTAATAAATTGCATATCGACATTCACTCTGGATCCCATTGATAACAATTATGCTATTGCCAATTATGACTTTGAAAATACAATCTACAAAGCCGAGGATGAAGGTGATGAAGATTTTGAAGTGCCTGGAGACCTTGCCAGACTATTACAGCAAGAAGGAAAGACCATACAGCCGTGCGAAGAGCCAGTCGAAGTCGTGAATCTAGGTACCAATAAGGATAAGAAATAAATCAAGATAGGTGTTGGGTTTGAAGACAGTGTCAAGAAAAGACTAATTCAAATATTACATGATTACGCGGAGATCTTCGCTTGGTCTTATGAGGATATGCCAGGTCTCGATACTGATATTGTGGTTCACCGGCTACCAGTCAAAGAAGGCAGTCCTCCGGTTAAGCAGAAACTTCGAAGGTGTAGACCTGATATGACTAAGAAGATTAAGGACGAGGTTGAAAAGCAGTTTAATTCCGGCTTTCTGAAAGTCGTGAGTTATCCTCCGTTGATTGCCAACATTGTACCTGTGCCTAAGAAAGATGGGAAAGTCAGAATTTGTGTTGACTATAGGGACTTAAACTGAGCAAACCCTAAAGATGATTTCCCTATACCTCATATTGATACATTAGCCGACAATACTACACAATGCAAAGTGTTTTCCTTCATGGATGGCTTCTCTTGTTATAATCAAATCAAGATGGCACCAGAAGATATGGAGAAGACAACTTTCACAACACCATGGGGTACATTCTATTACAAGGTAATGTTGTTTGGTTCAAAGAATGCAGGAGCGACATATCATCGCACAATGGTAGCTTTATTCCATGATATGGTCCACCAAGAGATTGAGGTTTATGTCGACGACATGATTGCAAAATCCAACACTAAGAAGAACACTGTCATACCCCAAAATTTGCCCTCCATATTTCAAGATCTCCTCAAGCTCACAATCTCATTGATGGCTCAAGACTACACATGAATTGAGCACATTTTCTTTTCTCCTAAAGCAACAAGCCTCTAACTAGGGTTTTGGTTCTCCTCAAGGAAATGGGACTTCTAGGGCTTCAAGTGGACTTCATATCATCTCATAGGCTTCAAGGTACCTTCATGCCAAGTTTCAAGTCTTTCAATACAATATTACTCAGTCAAGTGCACAAATGATCAACAGTCGACTAGGTTGACCTAAAAAGTCAACTGTAGTCAACATACAGTTAAGAGTCAATATTTTTGGTCAACATCAAGGTGTTACCCTAAGAAAAATCCTATAGGCAAAGCAAGACACGTTTCTTAATTAGAGGACTCCCTCATTCTAACAAGAAATCTGTACAAAGGAAAAATAAAGCAAATGTCGACAGCAGATGGTGTCGAAATTGTTGTGAGTTGAAGCAAGAATAAAAGTCGAACATAGGGGTTCCATACTTAGAAGATTTTTAGATAAAGTGTTCGATGGTGGGAAGCAGTGTCGATGAAAGACAGTTATTAGAAACAAACAAAGCGCGAGAATTTAAATGTTCAAAGTTTGAAATGTTAATGAAGCAGTTATCAAGCCAGAATCGTGTGTCAGAGGCGCCAAACACGGAGGAATCCTACAAGACGGTCGCTGCTAGTCTGAATCTTAGCTGTAGATTGTACTAGGCAGTTATTTCATGTAAAGCTTATAAATAGGCCAGAATAATGTAGAAAAAGGTGTGTTCACTATTGTCATACCCCAATTTTTGACCTAAGATACCACCTCATATCATTGCATATGCATCATTTGCATCTCTAACAAATTGCATAGTTTGTGTTTGCTACTTGTGACTCAGCAGGGATTTAATCAAGAAATCACTCATCAGTACAAGCAACAATCAACTAGGGTTTTGTTCTCCCTTCATCTCAAATGAATCATCTTCATCAACAATCAACATTTGGTCCTCAGAGATTCATTTCAACAAGCTCAACAGCTTTGAATCAACCAGATTAGGGTTTTGACTGAAGTTAGCATACTCCTGACTTTTGCTCAGGATATGACCCAATGACTTGGGACATGACCTCAAGACCCCAAGTGCATCATTTTGACCTAATCTATTGACTCAAGACATCTCCTACACAAGGATTGATCAACAGTGAAATTTCAAATCATCAGAATTAGGGTTTTGAACTATCAGGGACTGAAATCAGGGATCACATTTGGGAAACCCTAAAAATCCCCAGGAAGTCAATCAAAAGTTTCAATAATCCTCAAATAATACCTATGAAAAAATCCAATGGAAATTACATCTCAATTCAAGACCTACAGTCATCAATTTCATCTGGTCGACAATTTGGGTTTTTGACCTAATTCACTGAACAACTGACTTTTTAATCAGGACATGGTGCCACAACTCAAACCATGGCTCAATATCCTCTAATGCTTCAATGAGATCCATTCATACTATTCATTTGATGAGGATAGCCTGTTTCATTTGAAATCTCCAGAAACGCGATTCATCTGAAAAAAGTCAACTGTACAAGATCACCATTGACTTTTGGGGAATTTTGGTCAACCATGACTTTTGAAGTTTTGAATCATCAATATATGATATATGAAGTCATTTGATCAAGAAAAATCAAGAAAATCAATCAAGAATCAAAAAGTCAAAAGTTTGACTTTTCATACTTAGAAAAATTTCTAAGTGTTTTGCATGGTTTTTTCCAAACTTTGGAAGGGAATTTCTCAAAATTTCACCTACAAATTGAAAAAAACTTCCAACATGAAAGTTGTAGATTTTGATCCAATGAACAACTTTGACACATATAATTTTTTTTCAAAAGATCAACCATTTAAGAGAAATGGAGCTTCAAAGTTGGTACTTTTTGAAAACTTCACTTAAAACCTCATTTTCTTCAAAGTTCATGGATCTTTTTCACCCACTTCCTTAAAGATCTTGAAGAAACTTTCAACTAGGGTTTTGAAGTGTGTAATATGAGCTTTCCAAAATGTCCAAGAGCATGAAAAAATATGGAGTGTAGCCATGGTTTTGAATTTTGACATTAGTGAGCTTTTCACTTAGAATTTCATGCCATTTTCACTAAGTTATGCACTATTCTACCAAATGATCCAATTGATGACACATAGAGGCAATAATTGAAAGATATTTCTGGTTTGAGATCAGAATGGAAAGAGATAAGAAGCTTAGAGAAATAACCATGGTTTAGTTACTTTTAGCCATATGCATTAAATGTGAAAGATTCCTTTCTATCCTTTAAGCCAAATCATCAAACCTTGAAGCAAGTTGCAAAGCTCTGAGTTCAGACTCTTTGGCCTATAAATAGAGGTCCAAACTCCATTCAAAATCACACCAAAGTCTCACAAATTATATGCTTTCTCTTTCTTTCTTAGAATGCAAGTTTCTTAAGTTTCTAAGAGGTACAAAACTCAACCTCCAAACCCTTGAAGTTATGGCCAAAGTGATGGTTCTAGCAACTCATAAACATCATATGGGATGTGTTTGAACCACTTACACACCCCAAATCACCCCAAAACTCAGATTCACTTTTCAACCTCCATATGAACACATAAAGAGCCTTATCATGCCAATTTTCATTCCAGATCATTTCTGTCCAAATTAACACTTCCCACACCTCACATATATCACATATGAGCTATCCAAACACTCATCATCAACCGGAAACATCAGAATCATCAAGCTCGATTCACACTTAGGCTTAACTGCAGATCGGGTACCTCCAACTGCTCCAGGTGTTTTCAATTCACTCCAAGCATCCAGACACCTTCCATAAGGTTCATTGAAGCTGTCCAGATTGAGAAACAACATCTGTAACACCTCCTTTGCAAAATTCAATCTCCAGCTTGGCCGTTTTTGAGGTAAGTGCTCATGAACTTCAAACTCTATCATACATGCATCATAAATGAAAAACTGAGTTACCATCTTGTTTCTGCACCATCACTGAATAATAACCCTCAATCAATTGCATCATATCATGATCATACACGATTTCACAAAGATTTGTCATATTAGGGTTCTTCGTGTTCATCAGAGAATTAATCATCTTAGAGCAAAAATAAATGAAATTAAAGGTCATCATCATGTTCCTCGTCCAAAACCGAGTGAGATAGACCCTTTGATCGATCAAAACAACACAGATTTGAAGAAATTCAAAAATCAGTTAGGGTTGTGTTCTTGGCGCCAGATTTGGTTTGGGAAATTCAAATTCTTGATTTAAAATATATTTTACAAAACGCGTGTGTTTAACAAGCCACAAGCGTGGCTCAGTTGGTCCATGTTTTGGTCAGCAAGCGTGGGTGCGTGGGTTCAAACCCTGGTAGGACCAAAACCAATTTTTTTAACACTATTTTTCTTTCTTTTTTTAACAAACTTCTTCATTTAATTTAACCAATCAAATCAATTCATCTTTCATTCATTTTTTACACACCTCTTATTTAATATACATATTTTGACAATATCAAAAAAAATCACAAAAAAAGATTTATTTAATATGTTTTTAATTAGGTTTAAAATGATACATTTTTAAGTATTTTTAAATACTTTAAATATTGTTTTTTATCTAATTTTCAAACTTAATCACTTGTAAATACTTTTTATGATCAAACCCTAATCACTTAGGTCTTAATTGAGTATTAAAACTTGTTTTAACTTAATTAAGTTGACTTTTGTCAAATTCAAATCATTTTAAGACGAGCGATCGCGATTCTTTTTCAAAACGATGAACCATTTCTTTTTGATTTTCAAAAGAAACCATTGATTAAATCTTTTTGATTGATCAATTAATTTTCAAAACGAAGTGGGGCCTCTCGAATATTAGAGAGTATAAGACCCACTCCTTTTTTCCTTTTTTACAGTTTTTCTTTATACAGAAAACTCTTTCAAAAAACAAAAACTTTCAAACAGTTTTTCAAACGACGCGTCTGTGAATAAAACAATCAACCATGTTTTATAAAATAAAACACGGGCCTCCATGTAGGTATAAGTCCCAAGCCCCTTTTGTACATACCCATTCCTGTACATGAAATTAGGTATTTCATTGTACACACACTTTTGTACATACCTCGATCAATTTGTTTTTTAACTTTGAAATAACAAACCAAAAATGAAGGTTTCTTTAAATCTTCCCAAAAATATCATGGGCCTCCATGTAGGTATAAGTCCCAAGCCCCTTTGTAAATACCTGTTTACATAGCTTTGAATAAATTCAATTGGACCTCTCCTCGAGTATGAGTCCCGAGCCCCCGTGTATACAAATGGATCATGCTTACATGTATATTTCCTTCATAAACTCCATTATATACACACACTTTGTCATATATGTATAACTGTTCATATTTGTTCATGTACTTGTTCATGTTTGTTCGTACTTGTTCATACTTGTGATTGTGTTATATGCTTATTCAACTTAGTACAACACTAGGTTCCCCATAGCCTCCTATTGGGCTTCGTGCAAAGAATCTCCCTAGTTTAGGTTAGGACATAGAGTATGGTTTCCCGGTGAAATCGCTCTAAGAGCTCAAACCAACTATACCATGCCTCCCCTTGGGCTTTGTACAAACGAGTGACCCTCCCATAGCCTCCTCTTGGGCTTACAATGCAAGGACCCTGGATTGTCCCTCCCATAGCCTCCTCTTGGGCTTACAATGCAAGGACCCTCGGATAGCCTCCTCTTGGGCTTCGTACAAGGACCCACGGGCTTCTTATAAGCATCCCCAATATCCAAATCAAAAACCCTAGGAGATTAGACATTTATCATCTCTATGATAGGAGTATCTCTTCTACATCATCACAAACAATCAATCAATCAAACTTCTTTTTGCCACGAGGCTGGCTAATCAATCAAACCGTTTTGCCACCATACTGGCTGATTAATCAAAGTTTTTGTCACAAGGCTGACTTCATTGAGACTTTTGCCACAAGGCTGGCTGATTAATCAAAACTTTTTGTCACAAGGCTGACTTCATTGAAAGTTTTTGCCACAAGGCTGGTTAAACAAACAAAAACATTTTTATCATTCTAAGCGCCATAAGTGGCATGGCCCAGGGCTTATAATGAAAAGATTTTCAAACAAAAATCAAACAGATGTATGTGATGATATAGATTAGATACATCGAACATTTAGATGACATTTGTCTCTTTTCCTTTGCTTCCACTAGCATAAGTGGGAACTACGATTGCTCTGACTTTCTCAACATCCCTTTGAGAATACGTAGGCACAAGGTCGATCCTTGGCGAGCAAAACAAAACAAAAAAAAACCACTCAAACCTTAGCACCCGTAGACCCCGAGCTACAGATGCTCTGATTCCCTCTAAGGGATATGTATGCAGAGGATCGCGATGATCTTTGCGAGCATAATCAAACAAACACCTTAGGTCCCACCTATTTCACAAGAACCTCTCAATAACATGGAATGAAAAACAAAGCAAAGAAACCTATAGAGTACTATAGATACGTTGGGTGCTAATACCTTCCCTTCGTATAACCAACCCTCTTACCCAAGATCTCTTCCCCCACTTTTAGGTTATTGCAGCTTTTTTCCTTTTCCTCCTTTGGAAATAATAAAAAGTTTGGTCGGTACAAAAGAAAAATCATTTTTTGAGCACTCGAGCCCAAAGAAGGCATCAGGTGTCTCATCCCACAAAAAAAAGGAACAAAACGATTTTTCGCCCGCGACAGAAAAATGGCGACTTCACTGGGGACCATCTTTTTATTGTTTCCAAAGGAAGGGTTAATTCTATTTGCTTTATTTTTCATTTCATTTTATGTGTGGTTCTGGTTCTGTTACTTGCGTGGTTCTGTTACAAGTGATACATTATGGACAAATCCTAACCCGGATTAAGTACACATAAGAAATTAGGTGGAGGGTATAGTCATGTGCAGGCGCACGTGAGAATCCTTCCGCTCAGTGGAGGTTCCTTGTTGGTAATATATGTTTAGCATGTTTCGTAGCGAAGACATTATTACTTTCATTGAACTGTAGAAGCTGAGTTGGCCGTAGAACCCCAACCCATCCTGGCCTTATTAGGTTGTGGTGCAGAAACTATTCAGGTGAAGACTTGGATTAGTTGTCATGCGGAGAACCACACTCAGACGAGTTTTTCTTGAGAATATTGCTGGCTCATGAGTTTAATTGTGGAAAGCCGGTAATATCCGAAAGAAAAATGTAGACTCTGACGTATCAGTAGAACATGTTGTGCAGGTGATTAACTAGAACTATCCCATTTTTGGTTCTCTGACCTCATGCTCGTGACTTTGGACCTTTGAACTTATGCGTTACCATGTTTGCGTTACCATGTTTGTGTACCATATTTGTAGTACCATGTTAGTGTTACCATGTTTGAACTACCATGTTTGCTTTACCATGTTTGAATATGTGGCATCCATGCATCCACGCATGCATACATTCATTAGAAAACCCATCTTTTTCCATAAAAAACATGATTTTTCCAAAAAAATTTAGAGAATTTTCTTTGCAAACATTATAGGATTAAGTTATGGAAAAAAGGTATACCAAAAAGTACGGTTTCAAAGCGCCTGATGTAGAAAGACTGATAGAGTTAGCATCTTCTGTACAAGATCCTTCTAATTTTAGGAAAAGTTATGGAAAGCTTTTGCCTATTTTGAACACTCATGTTGATGAAGGACTTCTCAAAACTCTAGTTCAGTTCTATGATCCCGTCTACCGGTGTTTCACCTTTCCAGACTACCAGTTGGTACCGACCTTGGAAGAATATGCCAATCTTTTAGGTATTCCTGTGTCTGACAAGATACCCTTCAATGGTTTGGAAGCCATTCCTAAGTCACACGTCATTGCAGCAAGTATCCACATGAAAAAGTCTGAAGTATAGAGTAATTGGACTACCAAAGGAAACCTCCCGGGTTTAACTTCACACTTCCTAATAAAGAAAGCCTTTGATTTCATCGAAACTGGTAGCATGATAGCTTTTGAAGCTATACTAGCCTTGCTCATCTATGGGTTGGTTCTGTTTCCCAATGTCGACAACTTTGTTGATATCAATGCCATAAAGATCTTTCTGATTGGAAATCCTGTTCCTACTTTGCTTGGTGACATGTATTTTTCTGTCCATCATAGGAATCGCCAAGGCGGTGGAATCATTGTATGTTGTGCACCTTTGTTGTTCAAATGGATTGTTTCACACTTACCTGAGTCTCCTATTTTCACGGAAAACCGAGAAGGTTTGCGTTGGCCTCGAAGACTTATGTCTCTTACTAATAATGATATTCATTGGTATACCTTGGCTCGCTGTGGTACAAAAACCATTGATAGTTGTGGAGAGTTCGCCAACGTACCCCTCATTGGTACACAAGGAGGAATTAACTATAATCCGGTCCTAGCCCGACGACAACTCGGGTATGCAAATTCAGTTAAACCTGTTGGTCCCTCAGTGGAAGGTTACTTCTACCGAGAAGGGGATAATCCTAAAAGGTTGAAAGCAAGAATGGTGAGAGCTTGGTACGACGTCCAATGGAAAGAAAAAGGCGAGGAAAGAAATTGCATTGCCATGGATGCCTACACCTGCTGGGTAAAGAAAAGAGCAAAAGAGTTTCAAATGCCTTATGCTTATGAAAAAACCATGTTTCCTGCAGTATCTCAACGACCCAACATTCCCGCTATGGAGGAATACCAAGACACTTTGGCTAAAATGAGGACAGAAAAAGATGCTTGGGAAGAAAAGTTTCGTAGCACTGAGGTGGAAAATAGAAAGTTGAAGAAAAGAGTGAAAGATCACGAAGAAACTCTCTATTATCAAGATGGATGGCTCATGAGTAAAGATGAGAAGATTCGTCAGAAAGACGCTGCAATCAAGAGATATATCAAAGAAAGCAAGAAAAATCTGGAAGGCTCGACAAGCAACGCTCCGACTCCTGATGACTGGAAGAATATTGTTGACAAGCTGAGGGCTGAAAAGGCCGAATTGAAAGCTCACTATGGGAAAGAAATCATGAAGCTCAAGCTGCACAATGCATTTGGATCTTCGTCTGATGAAGATGCTTAGGATTGTTTAGCTTTTTATTTATCATTTGCTTTTGTAAGGAGCTACGCTCCAAT
Source organism: Vicia villosa (assembly GCF_029867415.1). NCBI lineage: Eukaryota > Viridiplantae > Streptophyta > Magnoliopsida > Fabales > Fabaceae > Vicia > Vicia villosa. The sequence goes on from NC_081181.1 coordinate 36,107,801, forward strand.
GTTGTAACATTTCCCATTATTGCAATAAAAAAAAATAAAAATGAATGAATAAAAGATTTGTTTGTGTTCAAATGTTTGCAAGAAAATAATCTTTAAAATATTTGGAAAAATCATAAATTTCTTTTTACATACATCATTCTGCATATCGAGTCCGTTGTATAGAGTCTCATCTTTTGGATCTTTCTCCAATAGATCGTCAAGCTGTCGCGTCTCAAAGTTTCTCGACCGCGCTCGCAATCAGATCACAGATACAATACTCGTTCGAGTAGAAGAAGAGTAATGGAACACTCTGAACAAGAGAATATTGAGCTCCGTGGTACGGTGACCACCCTTCAGGAAAAGTTAGAAAGTCTCACTACTCTGGTTGACTCCTTAATGGCCGCACAGAATCAGCCGCCGCCACCTAACAGTCAAGCAACAGTAACATCCGAAGTCACTACTCCAGTTTCTATAGTTGCATTCGGTATTCCATCTTTCTCTATGCCAGAAGGCTGGGGCCCGCCTTTCAGCTTTGGTACAGGTTTCCGCCATAATGTTTCTGGGGTTCAAACAGCTACAACTGAAGCGCCTGCTGCACAGGGTTCGGCGTTTATTCCACATTCAGGGGTAACTTTTTCCCAAATCACTATGGCACTTTCTCAACCCACTATGACGGTTCCGACCCCTACGGTTCACACTGTTCCTTATGATGGCAATGAGATTTATCATGATCAAGGTGATAGCACAAATCAGCGTAATCTTGTGGGAGATCTCCAAGAGCAGTTTAACAAGATGCAGTTGGAAGTCAAAGCTATCCGTGGAAAAGATTTGTTTGGAAAGAATGCCCAGGAACTATGTTTGGTTCCCAGTGTACAGATACCTGCTAAGTTCAAGGTCCCAGACTTTGAGAAGTACAAAGGTAGTTCTTGTCCACAAAGCCATCTCGTGATGTATGCTAGGAAGATGTCTACTTATGCAGATAATCATCAGTTGCTTATCCATTACTTTCAAGACAGTTTGACTGGTGCCGCACTGAAGTGGTACACAGGTTTGGATAGCACCAATATTCGGACATTCAATGACCTAGGTGAGGCCTTTGTCCGACAATACAAGTATAACTCGGATATGGCTCCAGACAGAGATCAGCTTCGATCCATGGCTCAGAAAGATCATGAAGCTTTCAAAGAATATGCCCAACGATGGAGAGAAACTGCTGCTCAGATTAATCCACCGTTAAAAGAGAAAGAGATGACAAAGATCTTCCTGAATACTCTCAGTCCGTTTTATTATGAACGCATGATTGCTAGTGCTCCAAGTGATTTCACCGAAATGGTAAACATGGGTATGCGTTTAGAAGAAGGAGTCCGAACCGGACGCCTAACTAAAGAAGGCGGATCTTCAAGTGGAACCAAAAAGTTCGGAAGTGGTTTCCCAAAGAAGAAAGAACAAAGTGTTGACATGGTATCCCAAGGGAGGCCAAGAGGAAATGTCAATCGTCAACGACAGGTAGCTGCTATTGCACCAGCCGTTAATACCGCACCGAATCCAGGATTTACCCCACAGTTTCAACAACAACAGCCTCGACCACAGGCTCAACAGTTTAACAATAATCAGAATCGTGTACAAAGAACTCCACAATTCGATCCGATTCCAATGACCTACACAGAATTGTACCCTGCTTTGATTGAAAAAAGGTCTCGTTCAAACTAGAGCACCACCACCAGTACCTGAGAAACTTCCATGGTGGTACAAAGCTGAGGTCTCATGCCCTTATCATCAAGGAGCACCTGGCCATGATCTTGAGCATTGCATAGCTTTGAAATATGAAGTTCAGAGGTTGGTTAGATCTAATCTCCTCTCTTTCAGAAATTTGAATCCTAATGTGCAAGCAAATCCGCTGCCCAATCATGGAGGGCATGTTGTAAACATGGTGTATGGATGTCCTGGTCCATACCGAGTCTATAATATCAATTTCTCAAGAGCAGATTTGGTACAAATGCACGCCACTCTCTGTCGAGGGCCGAGTTTTCGCCAGCTTCACTATGGTTCCTGTAGCATATGTTGTGTAGATCCTCACGGATGTTCGATTGTGAGAAGAGATCTCCAAGTACTGTTGGATAATGGTACTATTCAGATCTACCGAAATAGGGATGAAAATGAAGTTAACATGATAGGATGTTATCCGCATGAGCTTTTAGTCTCAGATATCAACTCGGAAATGCCTAAAGTTAACATCATCGTTCCTCATTTCAACATGCCTGAGCGCATGGAAGTTACTTACAACAAGCCGAAGGTTCCTATTGCTCCTTTGATCATTTGTCTACCTGGACCTGTTCCCTATGACTCTGACAAGGCAGTTCCATACAACTACAATGCTACAATGATAAAAGATGGACAAGAAGTTCCTTTGCCTACTCTCTCATCTGTTGTAAACATTGCTGATGTAAGTCGTGTAACAAGAAGTGGACGTGTGTATACTCCACTGCCTCCAAAGCAGCCTGTTGCTCCTGCAACCGGGCAAAATCCTGTTGATACACCAGTAGGGAATCCTGTGGAAACTCCTGTCAGTAATACAAACACTGATGTTGGTCAATCCAGTGGAACCAATGTCAATCCTGCCTTTGACGAAATTTTGAAGCTTATCAAAAGAAGTGAATATAAGATTGTGGATCAGCTTATGCAGACTCCTTCAAAAATCTCAATACTTTCATTGCTGTTGAATTCAGAAGCCCACAGGGAAGCCCTAATGAAGGTCTTGGATCAAGCTTTTGTAGATCATGATGTGACTGTTGACCACTTTGATGGGATAATAGCCAACATAACAGCTTGTAACAATTTAAGCTTTTGTGATGAAGAACTCCCCGAGGAGGGTAAAAATCACAATCTTGCTTTGCACATTTCTATGAACTGTCAGTCAGACTCTTTGTCCAATGTGTTGGTAGACACCGGATCTTCCTTGAATGTGATGCCAAAGACGACTCTTGCTCGCTTGTCTTACCAAGGAATGCCTATGAAGTTCAGTGGTGTAGTTGTCAAAGCATTTGATGGATCGCGAAAATCTGTTATCGGCGAAGTCAATCTTCCCATGACAATTGGTCCACATACATTCCAAATCACTTTCCAAGTCATGGACATTCAAGCTGCTTATAGCTGTCTGTTAGGACGACCATGGATCCATGAAGCAGGGGCAGTAACGTCTACGCTCCATCAAAAGTTAAAATTTGTAACAAATGGAAAATTGGTAACAATAAGTGGAGAACAAGCCTTGATGGTGAGCCATTTATCCAATTTCTCTTTCATTGGTGCTGATGATGTGGAAGGAACTCAGTTCCAAGGTCTCTCTTTAGAAGACGAATCTTCCAAGAAGAAAGCATCGATCTCTTCTTACAAAGAGGCGGTAAAAGTAATGAAAGATGGAACTACCACTGGCTGGGGGCAAGTTGTGATCCCGACCAAGAATGAAACCAGAGCAGGTCTCGGATGTTCACCAACATTCTCAAACTGCACCAAGAAGGATGAAACCCTTCGTCCGATCAAAGAAACATTCATTAGTGGAGGATTCCTTAACCCAATTCCTCAAGAGGTCAATGTCCTTATCGAAGAATGTATCGAAGAAGGTTTACCCGATCCTGAAGAAGAATGGAAATGTTATCTCAATGACTCGGGATATATATCTCAGGAAGAACCATATCCTCCTTCAGAAGAATCCAATGGCAAAGAAACTGAGCCTGTTCCTGCAGAAATCTGGGACACCTTGGGACAACCAAGTGGAAAATTTGATTATATGGTGAAATACACTGCGCCTGAAAGTTCAAAGATTGCGATTGAAGATATCCAACCAACTGGATGGGGAGATTCCTTTGAATATAATAGTCAACCAGAAGAGGCTTATCAGCCCTGTCAATTTTCTCAGCAACCTGAAATTACTGAAGATTTCAGCTTCAATGCATCTGCCAAGGTTTATAATCCTGAAGATGGTTATCATCACATAAACGCCATTTTTGAATATGAAGGGGAAGATGGTCCCGCCACTGACTCAGAAAGTGTCTCTGACAATGAGTCTCTTCATCCTGAAGACTGGGAAATACATCCTGAAAATTCTGAAGATTGTGACTCGTCTTATGCTCTTCAAGAGGTGGAAGAAGACCGTTTCAACTCTACAAAGAACAAAGGTGACAAACCAGGACCTTCAAATCCTGCTCGACCAGCGGTCAATGTCAATACTGAAGATAACTCTGGGGAGAATTTTCCTGAATACATAATACACAGAGGAGTTCGTTGCTACTGGAAAGCTGTCGACGTCCCGAATGTTGTTCGTCGCTCAAAGTAATCACCTCGCTGTTATTTTGACCTCCTGCCTTGCCCAAAGCAGAGAGATGTTTTATAGGGCTTTGCTTTTAAATGTTCCGCCCAAATAACTTTGTGTATAGGGCTTTGTTTTTAAAAGTTTCCCTCTTTGTCCCGCCCAAGACAAATGAGTTTGTGTTTAGGGCTTTGTTTCAAAAATGAATCATAAATAAAGCGTCATTTTGAATTCCCTACATTATATGTTTTATTTTTTGCTTTTTCTGGAAATGGTAATCCTAAAAAACCAAAATAAAAAAATAATAAAAAAATAAAAAAAAAACTTTTTCAAAAAAATCTGCATACACTCTTGCATTCATAAATTTTCTGAAATAAATATAAATCACATGTGCAGATTAACTATTGATAAACCCATTGAATACAATAACCCTATGCTCTCTCCCAACTTTGAGTTTCCTGTGTTCGAAGCCGAAGAAGAGGAGGAAGAGGAGATCCCGGACGAGATCTCTCGATTACTTAAGCACGAGGAAAGAGCCATTCTGCCTCACAAAGAACCTTTAGAAAAGATCAACTTGGGTTCTGAAGAAGACAAAAAAGAAGTGACCATTGGATCGCTACTTGGTGCTGATGTCAAGAGTAAGTTGACAGACCTTCTCAAAGAATATGTTGACGTGTTTGCCTGGTCCTACCAAGACATGCCTGGGTTGGATACCAATATTGTTCAGCATTACTTGCCGTTGAAGCCAGAATGTCCGCCGGTTAAGCAGAAATTGCGAAGGACTCACCCTGATATGGCTAACAAGATTAAAGTGGAAGTTCAAAAACAGCTCGACGCAGGTTTTCTTGTCACCTCCGAGTATCCTCAATGGTTGGCCAACATAGTGCCAGTTCCGAAGAAAGATGGTAAAATTAGAATGTGTGTTGACTACCGTGACTTGAACAAAGCCAGTCCAAAAGATGACTTTCCATTACCACATATCGACATGTTGGTTGATAACACTGCTAAGTTCAACGTCTTTTCCTTCATGGACGGGTTCTCCGGTTATAATCAGATCAAGATGGCTCCCGAAGACATGGAGAAGACATCTTTCATCACCCCATGGGGTACCTTTTGCTACAAAGTGATGCCGTTTGGATTAAAAAATGCAGGCGCAACTTACCAAAGGGCAATGACTACTCTCTTTCATGACATGATGCATAAAGAAATTGAAGTTTATGTGGACGACATGATAGCCAAGTCCAGCACAGAAGAAGAACATATTGAATACCTTTTGAAGTTGTTTCAACGGCTAAGGAAATATCAGCTTCGCTTGAATCCTAACAAATGTACTTTTGGGGTTAGATCTGGAAAACTCTTGGGTTTCATTGTCAGCCAAAGAGGAATTGAAGTAGATCCCAACAAAGTCAGAGCTATTCAAGAGATGCCTGCACCAAAAACTGAAAAGCAAGTAAGAGGATTTCTCGGACGATTGAACTATATCTCTAGGTTTATCTCTCAAATGACTGCTACTTGTGGGCCAATTTTCAAGCTTCTCCGCAAAGATCAAGGGGTTGTATGGACTGAAGATTGCCAGAAAGCGTTCGACAGTATCAAAGAGTACCTGTTAGAACCACCAATATTGATTCCTCCGGTTGAAGGAAGACCATTAATCATGTACCTTACCGTGTTGGAAGAATCCATGGGTTGTATGCTTGGACAACAAGACGAAACCGGTAAGAAGGAGCATGCCATCTATTACTTGAGTAAGAAATTCACAGACTGTGAGTCTCGTTACTCCATGCTCGAAAAAACATGTTGTGCTTTGGCTTGGGCTTCAAAACGTCTCCGCCAGTACATGATCAACAATACTACTTGGTTAATCTCCAAAATGGATCCGATCAAGTATGTCTTTGAAAAGCCTGCATTAACAGGAAGGATTGCCCGATGGCAAATGCTGTTATCTGAGTATGACATCGAATACCATGCTCAAAAAGCGGTCAAAGGAAGCATTCTCGCCGATCACTTGGCGCATCAACCAATTAATGAATATCAATCTCTCAAGTTTGACTTTCCTGATGAAGATGTCTTGTACTTGAAGATGAAAGATTGTGACGAACCGTTACCAGAAGAAGGTCCTGAGCCTGGATCAAGATGGGGCCTAATTTTTGATGGAGCAGTAAACGCTTTTGGCAATGGAATTGGGGCAATCATCATCACTCCCAAGGGTACTCATATCCCGTTCTCCGCCAGATTGCTATTTGATTGCACCAACAACATCGCAGAATATGAAGCTTGTATCATGGGTCTCGAAGAAGCCATTGACTTAAGGATCAAAATCCTAGACATATATGGAGATTCAGCCCTCGTGATCAACCAAATCAAAGACAAGTGGGAAACTTATCACCCTGGCTTGATTCCTTACAGAAATTATGCAAGACGTCTGTTGACTTTCTTCAACAAGGTTGAATTGCATCATATACCTCGAGATCAGAATCGAATGGCAGACGCCTTGGCTACTCTATCTTCCATGTTTAAAGTCAATCACTGGAATGATATGCCTACAGTCAGAATCACGCGCCTTGAAAGGCCCGCCTATGTGTTTGCAACTGAAGTAGTCATCGATGATAAACCGTGGATCCACGACATCAAACGCTTCCTTCAAACTCAAGAGTACCCGCTTGGGGCATCAAACAAAGATAAGAAAACTCTAAGGAGACTTTCTGGCAGTTTCTTCCTGAACGGAGATGTGCTATACAAAAGAAACTTCGACATGGTTTTGCTCAGATGCGTGGACAGACACGAAGCAGACATGTTAATGCATGAAGTGCATGAAGGGTCCTTTGGAACTCATTCAAATGGGCATGCGATGTCCAAGAAGATCTTAAGAGCAGGATACTATTGGTTGACAATGGAATCTGATTGTTGTAAACACGTGAAGAGATGTCACAAGTGCCAGATCTATGCAGATAAGATCCATGTGCCACCGACTCTACTCAACGTTCTCTCATCTCCATGGCCTTTTTCCATGTGGGGTATCGATATGATTGGAATGATCGAACCGAAAGCTTCAAACGGTCATCGTTTCATCTTGGTAGCTATTGATTACTTCTCCAAATGGGTCGAAGCAGCATCTTACGCCAATGTTACAAGACAAGTGGTTGTGAGGTTTATCAAGAATAACATCATTTGCCGATATGGTATTCCCAGCAAGATCATTACTGACAATGGTTCAAACTTGAACAACAAAATGATGAAAGAATTGTGTGAGGAATTCAAGATTGAGCATCATAACTCTTCTCCTTACAGACCAAAAATGAACGGCGCCGTCGAAGCTGCTAACAAGAACATTAAGAAGATCGTCCAGAAAATGGTCGTCACTTACAAAGACTGGCATGAAATGCTGCCATTTGCTTTACATGGGTACCGTACTTCAGTGCGTACTTCAACAGGGGCAACTCCTTTTTCTCTAGTATACGGCATGGAAGCTGTGCTCCCCGTAGAAGTTGAAATCCCATCAATGAGAGTCCTCATGGAGACTAAGTTATCAGAGGCTGAATGGTGTCAAAGCAGATACGATCAGTTGAACTTAATCGAAGAAAAACGTATGACTGCTCTATGCCATGGACAGTTATACCAAGCAAGGATGAAACAAGCCTTCAACAAAAAGGTTCGACCTCGTGAATTTCTAGAAGGCGACCTCGTGCTTAAAAAGATCTTGTCTTTTCAACCAGATTCTAGGGGCAAATGGTCTCCTAATTACGAAGGCCCGTATGTTGTCAAAAGAACATTTTCTGGCGGCGCCATGACTCTTGCAACCATGGATGGTGATGAACTCCCACATCCTGTGAATGTTGACGCAATCAAGAAATACTTTGTCTAAAAAAAAATACAAAAGAACAGCTCGGTAAGTCGAAAACCCGCAAAGGGCGACTTAGGCAAAAATGAGCGTCTCGGTGGACTGAAAACCCGAAAGGGCGGTCCAGGCAAAAGTTAGAGACAATAAACAGAAAAAATTCATCCTGCTAGATTGAAAACCTGAAAGGGCAATCTAGGCAAAAATTAGGGATTTATGACAAAGTAACTGCATCAGTCCATACTTCGTCACCTGAAGAGTCTTTTTCATCAAAGGATCTTCGATCAAATCATCGCCAATCTGAAGCAACCAGCACAGTTGGAACTCAAAGTTGTTAGGAGGAATAGTGGTTATTGCTTTCAATGTAGCCTTTTCCGCATAATTACCATTTCCAACTTTTGTAAATACTCCATGGAATCACGCCTTTAGCTGATTTCCATCCTATTAAATAAATTTGAGCCTTGTGCCCATTTGTTTGCAATCTCTAATTTCTTTTAGCTTGCAAAATGACGCTTTAATTGTGTTATTCACTTTTGAAAGAAAAAAAAGAAAAAAAGAAGTTTTAAATGAATTTACTTTTCCTTTCTTTTCAAAATAAAAGCGAAACTTTCCTTTGAGTTGTGAACAACAGAAGGAACATCAACAGCTATCTCCATAGGATGAATCAAAGATTATGATAGGAAAAGCTCTTCTACCCCCAGTGAAGAAGGTCTTTTATCCCCAGTGACGAAGATTTTCCATCTACAGTGAAAAGGTTCTTCCATCTCAATAAGAAAAGATGCTCATCTTCCCCAGAGAAGTTTAAAGCACGCAGCACCATTTATCACCTGTGTTATCTACACCGTGTTGAAGAACATTTGCCAAGTATCTGGTTGTATTGCGACGTTGGTCCTTCTCCAGTATATACTTCATTGTCTGTCAGTTTCGTCAGCATGCATGCTACATTCATGACATTCATCATTCATACATATTTACATCATTTATGCATTCTTGCATTTTTCAATGTTTGCCTCAAAATCACTTGTTTAGGATATATCTATCCCAAAAAAAAAAGAGAAAAAAGAAAAAAAAAAGAAGAAGAAAGAAAAGAAAAAAGAAACAAGTATGGGCGTGTCATCTCTCCAGTAGGTTGTCACCCATAAGCAGAAATAACATCCTTTCTTTCTTCAGTTCCCCACTGAGATCATTCCTCGTGGAAGAAGGTTGCTTTAGTTTCTCCTCTCAAAACAAAGGAGAAAATCCCCAGTTGAGTTCATTCCTCATGGGTACAAAGTCTTGTTTGACTGTCTCTTTCCAATTCATTCTTGGTTAGAACCCTGTCTTTACCAAAGATTCAAATTCCGATTCCTCAAACAGAGTCGTGAAAAATAGAACCATAAACAATAGCCTCATCATCTGAGCAGTTTATGTTTCTTTCAAAAAATTTCCTCTCAAGGAAATCAATCATGAAGATCATTTGACGATCAGGGCCTTATTACTGTTCACAAGGCTGAATAACCAGTAATTCCCCTAGCAAAGTCTCCTGAATCATTTTATCACTCGGCTGATAATTGATCATGTCTTCAAAACCGCTATCACGAGGCTAGTAGTCGGTAACCTTTTGTTCTGGTTATATTATTCAACATGTCTATCACAAGGCTGATAGTCGGTAATATTAACCGATCCTTTGAAACTCTTTTTGCCATGTCAAGTCTATCACCATGCTGATAGTCGGTAATACAGTTTCATACCTTTCACCATCGCATTATTAAACAAGTCTATCCCCATGCTGATAGTCGATAATATCGATAGGTAAGCTTTTCTTACAAAGCTATCATTCCCCGGTGAAGCATACACTTGCTTTCCCGAAAAGACAAAACGGATTCTCTTCCTAAAACGGATTGAGACATCCTTCCCAACCTCTTTTCCCCAGTGGAGTCAGTTTGATATCCCTCGGTAAAGATATCCTTGCATCATTCGCAATTTTGGTATCTTAGGTCCAAAATTCGCGTCTTCTGATATTTAAGTCTCTTCCACCCTATCAAAACGAAGATTTTCAATCTTCATGTCTCAGGTTGAAGAAACTTAAATAGGGGCATCTGTCATACCCCAATTTTTGACCTAAGATACCACCTCATATCATTGCATATGCATCATTTGCATCTCTAACAAATTGCATAGTTTGTGTTTGCTACTTGTGACTCAGCAGGGATTTAATCAAGAAATCACTCATCAGTACAAGCAACAATGAACTAGGGTTTTGTTCTCCCTTCATCTCAAATGAATCATCTTCATCAACAATCAACATTTGGTCCTCAGAGATTCATTTCAACAAGCTCAACAGCTTTGAATCAACCAGCTTAGGGTTTTGACTGAAGTTAGCATACTCCTGACTTTTGCTCAGGATATGACCCAATGACTTGGGACATGACCTCAAGACCCCAAGTGCATCATTTTGACCTAATCTATTGACTCAAGACATCTCCTACACAAGGATTGATCAACAGTGAAATTTCAAATCATCAGAATTAGGGTTTTGAACTATCAGGGACTGAAATCAGGGATCACATTTGGGAAACCCTAAAAATCCCCAGGAAGTCAATCAAAAGTTTCAATAATCCTCAAATAATCCCTATGACAAAATCCAATGGAAATTACATCTCAATTCAAGACCTACAGTCATCAATTTCATCTGGTCGACAATTTGGGTTTTTGACCTAATTCACTGAACAACTGACTTTTTAATCAGGACATGGTGCCACAACTCAAACCATGGCTCAATATCCTCTAATGCTTCAATGAGATCCATTCATACTATTCATTTGATGAGGATAGCCTGTTTCATTTGAAATCTCCAGAAACGCGATTCATCTGAAAAAAGTCAACTGTACAAGATCACCATTGACTTTTGGGGAATTTTGGTCAACCATGACTTTTGAAGTTTTGAATCATCAATATATGATATATGAAGTCATTTGATCAAGAAAAAACAAGAAAATCAATCAAGAATCAAAAAGTCAAAAGTTTGACTTTTCATACTTAGAAAAATTTCTAAGTGTTTTGCATGGTTTTTTCCAAACTTTGGAAGGGAATTTCTCAAAATTTCACCTACAAACTGAAAAAAACTTCCAAAATGAAAGTTGTAGATTTTGATCCAATGAACAACTTTGACACATATAATTTTTTTTCAAAAGATCAACCATTTAAGAGAAATGGAGCTTCAAAGTTGGTACTTTTTGAAAACTTCACTTAAAACCTCATTTTCTTCAAAGTTCATGGATCTTTTTCACCCACTTCCTTAAAGATCTTGAAGAAACTTTCAACTAGGGTTTTGAAGTGTGTAATATGAGCTTTCCAAAATGTCCAAGAGCATGAAAAAATATGGAGTGTAGCCATGGTTTTGAATTTTGACATTAGTGAGCTTTTCACTTAGAATTTCATGCCATTTTCACTAAGTTATGCACTATTCTACCAAATGATCCAATTGATGACACATAGAGGCAATAATTGAAAGATATTTCTGGTTTGAGATCAGAATGGAAAGAGATAAGAAGCTTAGAGAAATAACCATGGTTTAGTTACTTTTAGCCATATGCATTAAATGTGAAAGATTCCTTTCTATCCTTTAAGCCAAATCATCAAACCTTGAAGCAAGTTGCAAAGCTCTGAGTTCAGACTCTTTGGCCTATAAATAGAGGTCCAAACTCCATTCAAAATCACACCAAAGTCTCACAAATTATAGGCTTTCTCTTTCTTTCTTAGAATGCAAGTTTCTTAAGTTTCTAAGAGGTACAAAACTCAACCTCCAAACCCTTGAAGTTATGGCCAAAGTGATGGTTCTAGCAACTCATAAACATCATATGGGATGTGTTTGAACCACTTACACACCCCAAATCACCCCAAAACTCAGATTCACTTTTCAACCTCCATATGAACACATAAAGAGCCTTATCATGCCAATTTTCATTCCAGATCATTTCTGTCCAAATTAACACTTCCCACACCTCACATATATCACATATGAGCTATCCAAACACTCATCATCAACCGGAAACATCAGAATCATCAAGCTCGATTCACACTTAGGCTTAACTGCAGATCGGGTACCTCCAACTGCTCCAGGTGTTTTCAATTCACTCCAAGCATCCAGACACCTTCCATAAGGTTCATTGAAGCTGTCCAGATTGAGAAACAACATCTGTAACACCTCCTTTGCAAAATTCAATCTCCAGCTTGGCCGTTTTTGAGGTAAGTGCTCATGAACTTCAAACTCTATCATACATGCATCATAAATGAAAAACTGAGTTACCATCTTGTTTCTGCACCATCACTGAATAATAACCCTCAATCAATTGCATCATATCATGATCATACACGATTTCACAAAGATTTGTCATATTAGGGTTCTTCGTGTTCATCAGAGAATTAATCATCTTAGAGCAAAAATAAATGAAATTAAAGGTCATCATCATGTTCCTCGTCCAAAACCGAGTGAGATAGACCCTTTGATCGATCAAAACAACACAGATTTGAAGAAATTCAAAAATCAGTTAGGGTTGTGTTCTTGGCGCCAGATTTGGTTTGGGAAATTCAAATTCTTGATTTAAAATATATTTTACAAAACGCGTGTGTTTAACAAGCCACAAGCGTGGCTCAGTTGGTCCATGTTTTGGTCAGCAAGCGTGGGTGCGTGGGTTCAAACCCTGGTAGGACCAAAACCAATTTTTTTGACACTATTTTTCTTTCTTTTTTTAACAAACTTCTTCATTTAATTTAACCAATCAAATCAATTCATTTTTCATTCATTTTTTACACACCTCTTATTTAATATACATATTTTGACAATATCAAAAAAAATCACAAAAAAAGATTTATTTAATATGTTTTTAATTAGGTTTAAAATGATACATTTTTAAGTATTTTTAAATACTTTAAATATTGTTTTTTATCTAATTTTCAAACTTAATCACTTGTAAATACTTTTTGTGATCAAACCCTAATCACTTAGGTCTTAATTGAGTATTAAAACTTGTTTTAACTTAATTAAGTTGACTTTTGTCAAATTCAAATCGTTTTAAGACGAGCGATCGCGATTCTTTTTCAAAACGATGAACCATTTCTTTTTGATTTTCAAAAGAAACCATTGATTAAATCTTTTTGATTGATCAATTAATTTTCAAAACGAAGTGGGGCCTCTCGAATATTAGAGAGTATAAGACCCACTCCTTTTTTCCTTTTTTACAGTTTTTCTTTATACAGAAAACTCTTTCAAAAAACAAAAACTTTCAAACAGTTTTTCAAACGACGCGTCTGTGAATAAAACAATCAACCATGTTTTATAAAATAAAACACGGGCCTCCATGTAGGTATAAGTCCCAAGCCCCTTTTGTACATACCCATTCCTGTACATGAAATTAGGTATTTCATTGTACACACACTTTTGTACATACCTCGATCAATTTGTTTTTTAACTTTGAAATAACAAACCAAAAATGAAGGTTTCTTTAAATCTTCCCAAAAATATCATGGGCCTCCATGTAGGTATAAGTCCCAAGCCCCTTTGTAAATACCTGTTTACATAGCTTTGAATAAATTCAAGTGGACCTCTCCTCGAGTATGAGTCCCGAGCCCCGTGTATACAAATGGATCATGCTTACAGGTATATTTCCTTCATAAACTCCATTATATACACACACTTTGTCATATATGTATAACTGTTCATATTTGTTCATGTACTTGTTCATGTTTGTTCGTACTTGTTCATACTTGTGATTGTGTTATATGCTTATTCAACTTAGT